>NC_069499.1:1598368238-1598668238 GCF_027579735.1 Bombina bombina
AGCACCCTGTAGCCTCTCCTGTCCCTATATGTAACTGATTCACTAAAGCTCCCTGTAGCCTCTCCTGTCCCTATATGTAACTGATTCACTAAAGATCCCTGTAGCCTCTCCTGTCCCTATATGTAACTGACTCACTAAAGCTCCCTGTAGCCTCTCCTGTCCCTATATGTAACTGATTCACTAAAGCTCCCTGTAGCCTCTCCTGTCCCTATATGTAACTGATTCACTAAAGCTCCCTGTAGCCTCTCCAGTTCATATGTTACTTTATGTAACTGATTCACTAAAGCTCACTGTAGCCTCTCCAGTTCCAATGTTACTTTATGTAACTGATTCACTAAAGCTCCCTGTAGCCTCTCCTGTCCCTATATGTAACTGATTCACTAAAGCTCCCTGTAGCCTCTCCTGTCCCTATATGTAACTGATTCACTAAAGCTCCCTGTAGCCTCTCCAGTTCATATGTTACTTTATGTAACTGATTCACTAACGCTCACTGTAGCCTCTCCAGTTCCTATGTTACTTTATGTAACTGATTCACTAAAGCTCCCTGTAGCCTCTCCTGTCCCTATATGTAACTGATTAACTAAAGCTCCCTGTAGCCTCTCCTGTCCCGATATGTAACTGATTCACTAAAGCTCACTGTAGCCTCTCCTGTCCCTATATGTAACTGATTCACTAAAGCTCCCTGTAGCCTCTCCTGTCCCTATATGTAACTGATTCACTAAAGCTCCCTGTAGCCTCTCCTGTCCCTATATGTAACTGATTAACTAAAGCTCCCTGTAGCCTCTCCAGTTCACATGTTACTTTATGTAACTGATTCACTAAACCTCCCTGTAGCCTCTCCAGTCCCTATATGTAACTGATTCACTAAAACTCCCTGTAGCCTCTCCAGTTCCTATGTTACTTTATGTAACTGATTAACTAAAGCTCCCTGTAGCCTCTCCAGTTCATTTGTTACTTTATGTAACTGATTCACTAATGCTCCCTATATGTAACTGATTCACTAAAGCTCCCTGTAGCCTCTCCAGTTCCTATATGTAATTGATTCACTAAAGCTCCCTGTAGTATCTCCTGTCCCTATATGTAACTGATTCACTAATGCTCCCTGTAGCCTCTCCTGTCCCTATATGTAACTGATTCACTAAAGCTCACTATAGCCTCTCCTGTCCCTATATGTAACTGATTCACTAAAGCTCCCTGTAGCCTCTCCAGTTACTATATGTAACTGATTCACTAAAGCTCCCTGTAGCCTTTCCTGTCCCTATATGTAAATGATTCACTAAAGTTCCCTGTAGCCTCTCCTGTCCCTATATGTAACTGATTCACTAAAGCACCCTGTAGCCTCTCTTGTCCCTATATGTAACTGATTCACTAAAAATCCCTGTAGCCTCTCCTGTCCCTATATGTAACTGATTCACTAAAGCTCCCTGTAGCCTCTCCAGTTCATATGTTACTTTATGTAACTTATTCACTAAAGCTCACTGTAGCCTCTCCAGTTCCAATGTTACTTTATGTAACTGATTCACTAAAGCTTCCTGTAGCCTTTCCTGTCCCTATATGTAACTGATTCGCTAAAGCTCCCTGTAGCATCTCCTGTCCCTATATGTAACTGATTCACTAAAGCTCCCTGTAGCCTCTCCTGTCCCTATATGTAACTGATTCACTAAAGCTCCCTGTAGCCTCTCCTGTCCCTATATGTAACTGATTCACTAAAGCTCCCTGTAGCCTCTCCAGTTCCTATGTTACTTTATGTAACTGATTCACTAAAGCTCACTGTAGCCTCTCCTGTCCCTATATGTAACTGATTAACTAAAGCTCCCTGTAGCCTCTCCTGTCCCGATATGTAACTGATTCACTAAAGCTCCCTGTAGCCTCTCCTGTCCCTATAAGTAACTGATTCACTTAAGTTCCCTATAGCCTCTCCTGTCCCTATATGTAACTGATTCACTAAAACTCCCTGTAGCCTCTCCTGTCCCTATATGTAACTGATTCACTAAAGCTCCCTGTAGCCTCTCCAGTTCTTATGTTACTTTATGTAACTGATTCACTAAACCTCCCTGTAGCCTCTCCAGTCCCTATATGTAACTGATTCACTAAAACTCCCTGTAGCCTCTCCAGTTCCTATGTTACTTTATGTAACTGATTAACTAAACCTCACTGTAGCCTCTCCTGTCCCTATATGTAACTGATTCACTAAAGCTCCCTGTAGCCTCTCCAGTTCCTATGTTACTTTATGTAACTGATTAACTAAAGCTCCCTGTAGCCTCTCCAGTTCATTTGTTACTTTATGTAACTGATTCACTAATGCTCCCTATATGTAACTGATTCACTAAAGCTCCCTGTAGCCTCTCCAGTTCCTATATGTAACTGATTCACTAAAGCTCCCTGTAGTATCTCCTGTCCCTATATGTAACTGATTCACTAAAGCTCCCTGTAGCCTCTCCTGTCCCTATATGTAACTGATTCACTAAAGCTCACTATAGCCTCTCCTGTCCCTATATGTAACTGATTCACTAAAGCTCCCTGTAGCCTCTCCAGTTACTATATGTAACTGATTCACTAAAGCTCCTTGTAGTATCTCCTGTCCCTGTATGTAAATGATTCACTAATGCTCCCTGTAGCCTCTCCAGTTCATATGTTACTTTATGTAACTGATTCACTAAAGCTCACTGTAGCCTCTCCAGTTCTTATGTTACTTTATGTAACTGATTCACTAAACCTCCCTGTAGCCTCTCCAGTTCATATGTTACTTTATGTAACTGATTCACTAATGCTCCCTATATGTAACTGATTCACTAAAGCTCCCTGTAGCCTCTCCAGTTCCTATATGTAACTGATTCACTAAAGCTCCCTGTAGTATCTCCTGTCCCTATATGTAACTGATTCACTAACGCTCACTGTAGCCTCTCCAGTTCCTATGTTACTTTATGTAACTGATTCACTAAAGCTCCCTGTAGCCTCTCCTGTCCCTATATGTAACTGATTCACTAAAGCTCCCTGTAGCCTCTCCTGTCCCTATATGTAACTGATTCACTAAAGCTCCCTGTAGCCTCTCCTGTCCCTATATGTAACTGATCCACTAAAGCTCCCTGTAGCCTCTCCTGTCCCTATATGTAACTGATTCACTAAAGCTCCCTGTAGCCTCTCCTGTCCCTATATGTAACTGATTCACTAAAGCTCCCTGTAGCCTCTCCTGTCCCTATATGTAACTAATTCACTAAAGCTCCCTGTAGCCTCTCCTGTCTCTATATGTAACTAATTCACTAAAGCTCCCTGTAGCCTCTCCTGTCCCTATATGTAACTGATGCACTAAAGATTCATGTAGCCTCTCCTGTCCCTATATGTAACTAATTCACTAAAGCTCCCTGTAGCCTCTCCTGTCCCTATATGTAACTGATTCACAAAAGCTCCCTGTAGCCTCTCCTGTCCCTATATGTAACTAATTCACTAAACCTCCCTGTAGCCTCTACTGTCCATATATGTAACTGATTCACTAAAGCTCCCTGTAGCCTCTCCTGTCCCTATATGTAACTGATTCACTAAAGCTCCCTGTAGCCTCTCCAATTCCTATATGTAACTGATTCACTAAAGCTCCCTGTAGCCTCTCCTGTCCCTATATGTAACTGATTCACTAAAGCTCCCTGTAGCCTCTCCTGTCCCTATATGTAACTGATTCACTAAAGCTCCCTGTAGCCTCTCCTGTCCCTATATGTAACTAATTCACTAAAGCTCCCTGTAGCCTCTCCTGTCCCTATATGTAACTGATTCACTAAACCTCCCTGTAGCATCTCCTGTCCCTATATGTAACTTATTCACTAAAGCTCCCTGTAGCCTCTCCTGTCCCTATATGTAACTGATTCACTAAAGCTCCCTGTAGCCTCTCCTGTCCCTATATGTAACTAATTCACTAAAGCTCCCTGTAGCCTCTCCTATCCCTATATGTAACTGATTCACTAAACCTCCATGTAGCCTCTCCTGTCCCTATATGTAACTGATTCACTAAAGCTCCCTGTAGCCTCTCCTGTCCCTATATGTAACTAATTCACTAAAGCTCCCTGTAGCCTCTCCTGTCCCTATATGTAACTGATTCACTAAAGCTCCCTGTAGCCTCTCCTGTCCCTATATGTAACTGATTCACTAAAGCTCCCTGTAGCCTCTCCTGTCCCTATATGTAACTGATTCACTAAAGCTCCCTGTAGCCTCTCCTGTCCCTATATGTAACTGATTCACTAAACCTCCATGTAGCCTCTCCTGTCCCTATATGTACCTGATTCACTAAAGCTCCCTGTAGCCTCTCCTGTCCCTATATGTAACTGATTCACTAAAGCTCCCTGTAGCCTTTCCTGTCCCTATATGTAACTGATTCACTAAAGTTCCCTGTAGCCTCTCCTGTCCCTATATGTAACTGATTCACTAAAGCACCCTGTAGCCTCTCTTGTCCCTATATGTAACTGATTCACTAAAAATCCCTGTAGCCTCTCCTGTCCCTATATGTAACTGATTCACTAAAGCTCCCTGTAGCCTCTCCAGTTCATATGTTACTTTATGTAACTGATTCACTAAAGCTCACTGTAGCCTCTCCAGTTCCAATGTTACTTTATGTAACTGATTCACTAAAGCTCCCTGTAGCCTCTCCTGTCCCTATATGTAACTGATTCACTAAAGCTCCCTGTAGCCTCTCCTGTCCCTATATGTAACTGATTCACTAAAGCTCCCTGTAGCCTCTCCAGTTCATATGTTACTTTATGTAACTGATTCACTAACGCTCACTGTAGCCTCTCCAGTTCCTATGTTACTTTATGTAACTGATTCACTAAAGCTCCCTGTAGCCTCTCCTGTCCCTATATGTAACTGATTAACTAAAGCTCCCTGTAGCCTCTCCTGTCCCGATATGTAACTGATTCACTAAAGCTCCCTGTAGCCTCTCCTGTCCCTATATGTAACTGATTCACTAAAGCTCCCTGTAGCCTCTCCTGTCCCTATATGTAACTGATTCACTAAAGCTCCCTGTAGCCTCTCCTGTCCCTATATGTAACTGATTAACTAAAGCTCCCTGTAGCCTCTCCAGTTCACATGTTACTTTCTGTAACTGATTCACTAAACCTCCCTGTAGCCTCTCCAGTCCCTATATGTAACTGATTCACTAAAACTCCCTGTAGCCTCTCCAGTTCCTATGTTACTTTATGTAACTGATTAACTAAAGCTCCCTGTAGCCTCTCCAGTTCATTTGTTACTTTATGTAACTGATTCACTAATGCTCCCTATATGTAACTGATTCACTAAAGCTCCCTGTAGCCTCTCCAGTTCCTATATGTAATTGATTCACTAAAGCTCCCTGTAGTATCTCCTGTCCCTATATGTAACTGATTCACTAATGCTCCCTGTAGCCTCTCCTGTCCCTATATGTAACTGATTCACTAAAGCTCACTATAGCCTCTCCTGTCCCTATATGTAACTGATTCACTAAAGCTCCCTGTAGCCTCTCCTGTTACTATATGTAACTGATTCACTAAAGCTCCCTGTAGCCTTTCCTGTCCCTATATGTAAATGATTCACTAAAGTTCCCTGTAGCCTCTCCTGTCCCTATATGTAACTGATTCACTAAAGCACCCTGTAGCCTCTCTTGTCCCTATATGTAACTGATTCACTAAAAATCCCTGTAGCCTCTCCTGTCCCTATATGTAACTGATTCACTAAAGCTCCCTGTAGCCTCTCCAGTTCATATGTTACTTTATGTAACTTATTCACTAAAGCTCACTGTAGCCTCTCCAGTTCCAATGTTACTTTATGTAACTGATTCACTAAAGCTTCCTGTAGCCTTTCCTGTCCCTATATGTAACTGATTCGCTAAAGCTCCCTGTAGCATCTCCTGTCCCTATATGTAACTGATTCACTAAAGCTCCCTGTAGCCTCTCCTGTCCCTATATGTAACTGATTCACTAAAGCTCCCTGTAGCCTCTCCTGTCCCTATATGTAACTGATTCACTAAAGCTCCCTGTAGCCTCTCCAGTTCCTATGTTACTTTATGTAACTGATTCACTAAAGCTCACTGTAGCCTCTCCTGTCCCTATATGTAACTGATTAACTAAAGCTCCCTGTAGCCTCTCCTGTCCCGATATGTAACTGATTCACTAAAGCTCCCTGTAGCCTCTCCTGTCCCTATAAGTAACTGATTCACTTAAGTTCCCTATAGCCTCTCCTGTCCCTATATGTAACTGATTCACTAAAGCTCCCTGTAGCCTCTCCTGTCCCTATATGTAACTGATTCACTAAAGCTCCCTGTAGCCTCTCCAGTTCTTATGTTACTTTATGTAACTGATTCACTAAACCTCCCTGTAGCCTCTCCAGTCCCTATATGTAACTGATTCACTAAAACTCCCTGTAGCCTCTCCAGTTCCTATGTTACTTTATGTAACTGATTAACTAAACCTCACTGTAGCCTCTCCTGTCCCTATATGTAACTGATTCACTAAAGCTCCCTGTAGCCTCTCCAGTTCCTATGTTACTTTATGTAACTGATTAACTAAAGCTCCCTGTAGCCTCTCCAGTTCATTTGTTACTTTATGTAACTGATTCACTAATGCTCCCTATATGTAACTGATTCACTAAAGCTCCCTGTAGCCTCTCCAGTTCCTATATGTAACTGATTCACTAAAGCTCCCTGTAGTATCTCCTGTCCCTATATGTAACTGATTCACTAAAGCTCCCTGTAGCCTCTCCTGTCCCTATATGTAACTGATTCACTAAAGCTCACTATAGCCTCTCCTGTCCCTATATGTAACTGATTCACTAAAGCTCCCTGTAGCCTCTCCAGTTACTATATGTAACTGATTCACTAAAGCTCCTTGTAGTATCTCCTGTCCCTGTATGTAAATGATTCACTAATGCTCCCTGTAGCCTCTCCAGTTCATATGTTACTTTATGTAACTGATTCACTAAAGCTCACTGTAGCCTCTCCAGTTCTTATGTTACTTTATGTAACTGATTCACTAAACCTCCCTGTAGCCTCTCCAGTTCATATGTTACTTTATGTAACTGATTCACTAATGCTCCCTATATGTAACTGATTCACTAAAGCTCCCTGTAGCCTCTCCAGTTCCTATATGTAACTGATTCACTAAAGCTCCCTGTAGTATCTCCTGTCCCTATATGTAACTGATTCACTAACGCTCACTGTAGCCTCTCCAGTTCCTATGTTACTTTATGTAACTGATTCACTAAAGCTCACTGTAGCCTCTCCTGTCCCTATATGTAACTGATTCACTAAAGCTCCCTGTAGCCTCTCCTGTCCCGATATGTAACTGATTCACTAAAGCTCCCTGTAGTCTCTCCTGTCCCTATATGTAACTGATTCACTAAAGCTCCATGTAGCCTCTCCTGTCCCTATATGTAACTGATTCACTAAAGCTCCCTGTAGCCTCTCCTGTCCCTATATGTAACTGATTCACTAAAGCTCCCTGTAGCCTCTCCAGTTCATATGTTACTTTATATAACTGATTCACTAAAGCTCACTGTAGCCTCTCCAGTTCTTATGTTACTTTATGTAACTGATTCACTAAACCTCCCTGTAGCCTCTCCAGTCCCTATATGTAACTGATTCACTAAAGCTCCCTGTAGCCTCTCCAGTTCCTATGTTACTTTATGTAACTGATTAACTAAAGCTCCCTGTAGCCTCTACAGTTCATATGTTACTTTATGTAACTGATTCACTAATGCTCCCTATATGTAACTGATTCACTAAAGCTCCCTGTAGCCTCTCCAGTTCATATGTTACTTTATGTAACTGATTCACTAAAGCTCACTGTAGCCTCTCCAGTTCTTATGTTACTTTATGTAACTGATTCACTAAACCTCCCTGTAGCCTCTCCAGACCCTATATGTAACTGATTCACTAAAGCTCCCTGTAGCCTCTCCAGTTCTTATGTTACTTTATGTAACTGATTAACTAAAGCTCCCTGTAGCCTCTACAGTTCATATGTCACTTTATGTAACTGATTCACTAATGCTCCCTATATGTAACTGATTCACTAAAGCTCCCTGTAGCCTCTCCAGTTCCTATATGTAACTGATTCACTAAAGCTCCCTGTAGTATCTCCTGTCCCTATATGTAACTGATTCACTAAAGCTCCCTGTAGCCTCTCCTGTCCCTATATGTAACTGATTCACTAAAGCTCACTATAGCCTCTCCTGTCCCTATATGAAACTGATTCACTAAAGCTCCCTGTAGCCTCTCCAGTTCCTATATGTAACTGATTCACTAAAGCTCCTTGTAGTATCTCCTGTCCCTGTATGTAACTGATTCACTAAACCTCCCTGTAGCCTCTCCAGTTCATATGTTACTTTATGTAACTGATTCCCTAAAGCTCACTGTAGCCTCTCCAGTTCCTATATGTAACTGATTCACTAAAGCTCCCTGTAGCCTCTCCAGTTCCTATATGTAACTGATTCACTAAAGCTCCCTGTAGCCTCTCCTGTCCCTATATGTAACTGATTCACTAAAGCTCCCTGTAGCCTCTCCAGTTCCTATATGTTACTGATTCACTAAAGCTCAATGTAGCCTCTCCTGTCCCTATATGTAACTGATTCACTAAAGCTCCCTGTAGCCTCTCCAGTTCCTATGTTACTTTATGTAACTGATTCACTAAAGCTCCTTCCAGCCTGTCCAGTTCCTATGTTTCTATATGTAACTGATTCACTAAAGCTCCCTGTAGCCTCTCCAGTTCCTATGTTACTTTATGTAACTGATTCACTAAAGCTCCCTATAGCCTCTCCTGTCCCTATATTACTTTATGTAACTGATTCAATAAAGCTCCCTGTAGCGTCTCCAGTTCCTATGTTACTATCTGTAACTGATTCACTAAAGCTCCCTACAGCCTCTCCTGTCCCTATATTACTTTATGTAACTGATTCACTAAAGCTCCCTGTAGCCTCTCCTGTCCAATATTACTTTATGTAACTGATTCACTAAACCTCCCTGTAGCCTCTCTGGTTCCTATATGTAACTGATTCACTAAAGCTCCCTGTAGCCTCTCCAGTTCCTATGTTACTACATGTAACTGATTCACTAAAGCTCTCTACAGTCTCTCCTGTTCCTATGTTACTATATGTAACTGATTCACTAAAGCTCCCTACAGTCTCACCAGTTCCTATGTTACTATATGTAACTGATTCACTAAAGCTCCCTATAGCCTCTCCAGTTCCTATGTTACTTTATGCAATTGATTCACTAAAGCTCCCTGTAGCCTCTCCAGTTCCTATGTTACTTTATGAAACTGATTCACTAAAGCTCCCTATACCCTCTCATATTCTTATGTTACTTTATGTAACTGATTCACTAAAGCTCCCTGTAGCCTCTCCATTTCCTATGTTACTTTATGTAACTGATTCACTAAAGCTCCCTGTAGCCTCTCCAGTTCCTATGTTACTTTATGAAACTGATTCACTAAAGCTCCCTGTAGCCTCTCCAGTTCCTATGTAACTGATTCACTAAAGCTCCCTGTAGCCTCTCCAGTTCCTATGTTACTTTATGTAACTGATTCACTAAAGCTCCCTGTAGCCTCTCCAGTCCCTATGTTACTATATGTAACTGATTCACTAAACCTCCATGTAGCCTCTCCAGTCCCTATGTTACTATATGTAACTGATTCACTAAAGCTCCCTGTAGCCTCCCTAGTTCCTATGTTACTATATGTAACTGATTCACTAAAGCTCCCTACAACCTCTCCAGTTCCTATGTTACTTTATGTAACTGATTCACTAAAGCTCCCTATAGCCTCTCTAGTTTCTATGTTACTATATGTAACTGATTCACTAAAGCTCCCTACAACCTCTCCAGTTCCTATGTTACTTTATGTAACTGATTCACTAAAGCTCCCTATAGCCTCTAGTTCCTATGTTACTATATGTAACTGATTCACTAAAGCTCCCTACAACCTCTCCAGTTTCTATGTTACTTTATGTAACTGATTCAGTAAAGCTCCCTGTAGCCTCTCCAGTCCCTATGTTACTTTATGTAACTGATTCACTAAAGCTCCCTGTAGCCTCTCCAGTTCCTATGTTACTTTATGTAACTGATTCACTAAAGCTCCCTACAGCCTCTCTAGTTCCTATGTTACTATATGTAACTGATTCACTAAAGCTCCCTACAACCTCTCCAGTTCCTATGTTACTTTATGTAACTGATTCACTAAAGCTCCCTACAACCTCTCCAGTTCCTATGTTAGTTTATGTAACTGATTCACTAAAGCTCCCTACAGCCTCTCCAGTTCCTATGTTACTATATGTAACTGATTCACTAAAGCTCCCTCCAGCCTCTCCAGTTCCTATGTTACTTTATGTAACTGATTCACTAAACCTCCCTATTGCCTCTCTAGTTCCTATGTTACTATATGTAACTGATTCACTAAAGCTCCCTACAACCTCTCCAGTTCCTATGTTACTTTATGTAATTGATTCACTAAAGCTCCCTCCAGCCTCTCCAGTTCCTATGTTACTTTATGTAACTGATTCACTAAAGCTCCCTACAGTCTCTCCACTCCAGTTCCTATGTTACTATATGTAACTGATTCACTAAAGCTCCCTACAACCTCTCCACTCCAGTTCCTATGTTACTATATGTAACTGATTCACTAAAGCTCCCTCCAGCCTCTCCAGTTCCTATGTTACTATATGTAACTGATTCACTAAAGCTCCCTATAGTCTCTCCAGTTTCAATGTTACTTTATTATTATTATTATTATTCTTTATTTATAAAGCGCCAACAGATTCCGCAGCGCTGTCCATGGGTACAAAGATAAAAGTACAGTACAATACAATATAGAAGACACCAAAGTTTAACAAAACAAATACAGGGGGAATTGAGGGCCCTGTTCCCTTGGGAACTTACAATCTAGATGGTAGGAGGGTGAGAAACAGGAGGTGGGGACTGCAAAGGTGAGAATGATGTTAGTGTGGAGTTAGATGGGGCAGCAGTTAGGCAGGTAGAATTCATTTTTTACTGATTTAGAGATAGGCTTCCATGAACAGAAAGGTCTTTAGGGAGCGTTTAAAGGAGGAAAGGTTAGGGGAAAGTCTAACAGCTCTGGGAAGTGCATTCCAGATGGTTGGTGCTGCACGAGAGAAGTCCTGTAGCCTGGCATGGGAGGAGGTGATGGTAGAAGATGCAAGGAGCAGGTCATTGTTGGATCTTAGGGGGCGGGCTGGAGTATATTTCTTGATGAGTGAGGACAGGTAGGGGGGGCTACGTTGGTAAGGGCTTTGTAGGTCAGGATGAGAATTTTGAATTGAATTCTGCTGTGGATGGGTAGCCAGTGAAGGGACTCGCAGAGAGGTGCAGCAGATACAGAGCGTCGGGAGAGGTGGATTAGCCTAGCAGAGGCATTTAGGATGGATTGAAGAGGGGAGAGGCGGGAGAGAGGGATGCCAGTTAGTAAATTATTACAGTAGTCAAGTCGGGAGATTACCAGGGAGTGGATTAGCTGTTTAGTAGTTTCAGCACTCAGAAATGGACGGATTTTGGAGATATTGCGTAGATGGTTGCGACAGGAGAAAGAGAGCAATTGGATGTGGGGAATGAAGGACAGATTGGAGTCAAGTGTAACTCCTAGGACACGGACTTGGGGTGATGGGGAGATAGTGGTATCACCAACAGTGATTGAAAAGTTAGGAACCGGGGTAGAATTAGAGGGGGGATTAGAAGGAGCTCAGTCTTGGACATATTGATTTTTAGGTGGTGAGAGGCCATCCAAGAAGAAATGCCAGATAAGAAGACACTTATGTGACAAAGGACAGAAGGAGAGAGTGAAGGGGTGGATAGGTAGATCTGAGTATCATCAGCATAGAGGTGGTAGTTGAAGCCATAGCTACTGATAAGTTTTCCCAGTGAGGATGTATAAATAGAGAAGAGTAGGGGACCCAGAACAGAGCCTTGAGGTACTCCAACAGACAGAGGCAATGGAGAGGAGTCGCCACCAGCAAAGGAGACAGAAAAGGACCTATTAGAGAGATAAGAGTGGATCCAGGAAAGGGCAGTGTCAGAGAGCCCAAAGGAGCTGAGAGTCCGTAGGAGAAGGGGATGGTCAACTGTGTCAAAGGCAGCAGACAGATCAAGGAAGATAAGTATTGAGTAGTGGCCATTTTTTTTAGCAGAAAGAAGATCATTAGTAACTTTGGTGAGGGCAGTCTCAGTTGAGTGTTAGGAACGGAAGCCAGATTGTAAGGGGTCAAGCAGTGAGTTGGAGGACAAGAAGTGGGTTAAGCGATCGAAGACTAATTTTTCCAGGACTTTTGAAGCTAGCGGAAGCAGTGATATGGGGCGGTAGTTTGCAGGAGAATTGGGGTCGAGGGACGGTTTTTTGAGGATGGGGGTGACCTTTGCATGTTTGAAGGAAGATGGGAATGAACTTTATGTAACTGATTCACTAAAGCTCCCTACAGCCTCTTCAGTTCCTGTTACTTTATGTAACTGATTCACTAAAGCTCCCTGTAGCCTCTCCAGTTCCTATGTTACTATATGTAACTGATTCACTAAAGCTCTCTGCAGCCTTTCCAGTTCCTATGTTCCTATGTTATTATATGTAACTGATTCACTAAAGCTCCCTAAAGCCTATCCAGTTCCTATGTTACTTTATGTAACTGATTCACTAAAGCTCCCTGTAGCCTCTCCAGTTCCTATGTTACTTTATGTAACTGATTCACTAAAGCTCCTTACAGCCTATCCAGTTCCTATGTTACTTTATGTAACTGATTCACTAAAGCTCCCTACAGCCCCTCTAGAGTTCCTATGTTACTTTATGTAACTGATTCACTAAACCTCCCTACAGCCTCTCCAGCTTCACCAGTTCCTATGTTATTCTATGTAACTGATTCACTAAAGCTCCCTACAGCCTCTCCCGTTCCTATGTTACTATATGTAACTGATTCACTAAAGCTCCCTCCAGCCTCTCCACCTTCACCAGTTCCTATGTTATTCTATGTAACTGATTCACTAAAGCTCCCTACAGCCTCTCCCGTTCCTATGTTACTTTATGTAACTGATTCACTAGAGCTCCCTATAGCCTATCCAGTTCCTATGTTACTTTATGTAACTGATTCACTAAAGCTCCCTACAGCCTCTCTATAGTTCCTATTTTACTTTATGTAACGGATACACTAAAGCACACTGTAGCCTCTCCAGTTTATATGTTACTTTGTGTAACTGATTCACTAAAGCTCCCTGTAGCCTCCCCAGTTCCTATGTTACTATATGTAACTGATTAACTAAAGCTCCCTGTAGCCTCTCCAGTTCCTATGTTATTCTATGTAACTAATTCACTAAAGCTCCCTGTAGCCTCTCCAGTTCCTATGTTACTTTATGTAACTGATTCACTAAACCTCCCTACAGCCTCTCCAGTTCCTATGTTACTTTATGTAACTGATTCACTAAAGCTCCCTGTAGCCTCTCCAGTTCCTATGTTACTTTATGTAACTGATTCACTAAAGCTCCCTGTAGCCTCCCAGTTCCTTTGTTACTTTATGTAACTGATTCACTAATGCTCCCTGTAGCCTCTCCAGTTCCTATGTTACTTTATGTTACTGATTCACTAAACCTCCCTACAGCCTCTCCAGTTCCTATGTTACTTTATGTAACTGATTCACTAAAGCTCCCTGTAGCCTCTCCAGTTCCTATGTTACTTTATGTAACTGATTCACTAAAGCTCCCTGTAGCCTCCCAGTTCCTTTGTTACTTTATGTAACTGATTCACTAAAGCTCCCTGTAGCCTCTCCAGTTCCTATATGTAACTGATTCACTAAAGCTCCCTGTAGCCTCTCCAGTTCCTTTGTTACTTTATGTAACTGATTTACTAAAGCTCCCTGTAGCCTCTCCAGTTCTTATATGTCACTGATTCACTAAAGCTCCCTGTAGCCTCTCCATTTCCTATGTTACTATATGTAACTGATTCACTAAAGCTCCCTACAGCCTCTCCAGTTCCTATGTTACTATATGTAACTGATTCACTAAAGCTCCCTGTAGCCTCTCCAGTTCCTATGTTACTATATGTAACTGATTCACTAAAGCTCCCTGTAGCCTCTCCAGTTCCTATGTTACTTTATGTAACTGATTCACTAAAGCTCCCTGTAGCCTCTCCAGTTCCTATGTTACTATATGTAACTGATTCACTAAAGCTCCATACACCCTCTCCAGTTCCTATGTTACTATATGTAACCGATTCACTAAAGCTCCCTACAGCCTCTCCAGTTCCTATGTTACTTTATGTAACTGATTCATTAAACTCACTACAGTCTCTCCAGTTCCTATGTTTCTTTGTTACTGATTCACTAAAGCTCCCTGTAGCCTCTCCAGTTCCTATGCTGCTATATGTAACTGATTCACTAAAGCTCCCTGTAGCCTCTCCAGTTCCTATGTTACTTAATGTAACTGATTCACTAAAGCTCCCAACAGCCTCTCCAGTTCCTATGTTACTTTATGTAACTGATTCACTAAAGCTCCCTCCAGCCTCTCCAGTTCCTATGTTACTTTATGTAACTGATTCACTAAAGCTCCTTGTAGCTTCTCCAGTTCCTATGTTACTATATGTAACTTATTCACTAAAGCTCCCTACAGCCTCTCCAGTTCCTTTGTTACTTTATGTAACTGATTCACTAAAGCTCCCTATAGCCTCTCCAGTTCCTTTGTTACTTTATGTAACTGATTCAATAAAGCTCCCTACAGCCTCTCCAGATCTTGTTACTTTATGTAACTGATTCACTAAACCTCCCTACAACCTCTCCAGTTCCTATGTTACTTTATGTAACTGATTCACTAAAGCTCCCTTTAGCCTCTCCAGTTCCTTTGTTAGTTTATGTAACTGATTCACTAAAGCTCCCTACAGCCTCTCCAGTTCCTATGTTACTATACGTAACTGATTCACTAAAGCTCCCTGTAGCCTCTCCAGTTCCTATGTTACTTTATGTAACTGATTCACTAAAGCTCCCTGTAGCCTCTCCAGTTCCTATGTTACTTTATGTAACTGATTCACTAAAGCTCCCTACAGCCTCTCCAGTTCCTATGTTACTTTATGTAACTGATTCACTAAAGCTCCCTACAGCCTCTCCAGTTCCTATGCTGCTATATGTAACTGATTCACTAAAGCTCCCTAAAGCCTCTCCAGTTCCTATGTTACTTTATGTAACTGATTCACTAAAGCTCCCTACAGCCTCTACAGTTCCTATGCTGCTATATATAACTGATTCACTGAAGCTCCCTGTAGCCTCTCCAGTTCCTATGTTACTTTATTTAACTGATTCATTAAACTCACTACAGTCTCTCCAGTTCCTATGTTTCTTTAAGTAACTGATTCACTAAAGCTCCCTGTAGCCTCTCCAGTTCCTATGCTGCTATATGTAACTGATTCACTAAAGCTCCCTGTAGCCTCTCCAGTTCCTATGTTACTTAATGTAACTGATTCACTAAAGCTCCCAACAGCCTCTCCAGTTCCTATGTTACTTTATGTAACTGATTCACTAAAGCTCCCTGTAGCCTCTCCAGTTCCTATGTTACTTTATGTAACTGATTCACTAAAGCTCCTTGTAGCTTCTCCAGTTCCTATGTTACTATATGTAACTGATTCACTAAAGCTCCCTGTAGCCTCTCCAGTTCCTATGTTACTATATGTAACTGATTCACTAAAGCTCCCTATAGCCTCTCCAGTTCCTATATTACTTTATGTAACTGATTCACTAAAGCTCCCTGTAGCCTCTCCAGTTCCTATGTTACTTTATGTAACTGATTCACTAAAGCTCACTGTAGCCTCTCCAGTTCCTATGTTACTATATGTAACTGATTCACTAAAACTCCCTGTAGCCTCTCCAGTTCCTATGTTACTTTATGTAACTGATTCACTAAAGCTCCCTGTAGCCTCTCCAGTTCCTATGTTACTTTATCTAACTGATTCAATAAAGCTCCCTACAGCCTCTCCAGATCTTGTTATTTTATGTAACTGATTCACTAAAGCTCCCTACAACCTCTCCAGTTCCTATACTACTTTATGTAACTGATTCACTAAAGCTCCCTACAGCCTCTCCAGTTCCTATGTTACTTTATGTAACTGATTCACTAAAGCTTCCTATAGCCTCTCCAGTTCCTTTGTTACTTTATGTAACTGATTCACTAAAGCTCCCTACAGCCTCTCCAGTTCCTATGTTACTATATGTAACTGATTCACTAAAGCTCCCTATAGCCTCTCCAGTTCCTATGTTACTTTATGTAACTGATTCACTAAAGCTCCCTACAGCATCTCCACTTCCTATGTTACTTTATGTAACTGATTTACTAAAGCTCCCTGTAGCCTCTCCAGTTCCTATGTTACTTTATGTAACTGATTCACTAATGCTCCCTGTAGCCTCTCCAGTTCCTATGTTACTATATGTAACTGATTCACTAAACCTCCCTATAGCCTCTCTAGTTCCTATGTTTCTATATGGAACTGATTCACTAAAGCTCCCTACAGCCTCTCCAGTTCCTATGTTACTATATGTAACTGATTCACTAAAGCTCCCTGTAGCCTCTCCATTTCCTATGTTACTATATGTAACCGATTCACTAAAGCTCCCTACAGCCTCTCCAGTTCCTATGTTACTTTATGTAACTGATTCACTAAAGCTCCCTGTAGCCTCTCCAGTTCCTATGTTACTTTTTGTAACTGATTCACTAAAGCTCCCTGTAGCTTCTAGAGTTCCTATGTTACTTTATGTAACTGATTCACTAAAGCTCACTGTAGCCTCTCCACTTCCTATGTAACTTTATGTAACTGATTCACTAAACCTCCCTGTAGCTTCTCCAGTTCCTATGTAACTGATTCACTAAAGCTCCCTACAGCCTCTCCAGTTCCTGTTACTTTATGTAACTGTTTCACTAAAGCTCCCTGTAGCCTCTCCAGTTCCTATGTTACTTTATGTAACTGATTCACTAAAGCTCCCTACAGCCTCTCCAGTTCCTATGTTACTTTATGTAACTGATTCACTAAAGCTCCCTGTAGCCTCTCCAGTTCCTATGTGACTTTATGTAACTGATTCACTAAAGCTCCCTATAGCCTCTCCAGTTCCTATGTTACTATATGTAACTGATTCACTAAAGCTCCCTGTAGCCTCTCCAGTTCCTATGTTACTTTATGTAACTGATTCACTAAAGCTCCCTGTAGCCTCTTCAGTTCCTATGTTACTTTATGTAACTGATTCACTAAAGCTCCCTGTAGCCTCTCCAGTTCCTATGTTACTTTATGTAACTGATTCACTAAAGCTCCCTACAGCCTCTCCAGTTCCTATGTTACTTTATATAACTGATTCACTAACACTCCCTGTAGCCTCTCCAGTTCCTATTTTACTTTATGTAACTGATTCACTAAATCTCCCTGTAGCCTCTCCAGTTCCTATGTTACTTTATGTAACTGATTCACTAAAGCTCCCTGTAGCCTCTCCAGTTCCTCTGTTACTTTATGTAACTGATTCACTAAAGCTCCCTGTAGCCTCTCCAGTTCCTATGTTACTTTATGTAACTGATTCACTTAAGCTCCCTAAAGCCTCTCCAGTTCCTATGTTACTTTATGTAACTGATTCACTAAAGCTCCCTACAGCCTCTCCAGTTCCTATGTCACTTTATGTAACTGATTCACTAAAGCTCCCTACAGCCTCTACAGTTCCTATGCTGCTATATGTAACTGATTCACTGAAGCTCCCTGTAGCCTCTCCAGTTCCTATGTTACTATATGTAACTGATTCACTAAAGCTCCCTACAGCCTCTCTAGTTCCTATGTTACTTTATGTAACTGATTCACTAAAGCTCCCTGTAGCCTCTCCAGTTCCTATGATACTTTATGTAACTGATTCACTAAAGCTCCCTGTAGCCTCTCCAGTTCCTATGTTACATTTTGTAACTGATTCACTAAAGCTCCCTACAGCCTCTCTAGTTCCTATGTTACTTTATGTAACTGATTCACTAAAGCTCCCTGTAGCCTCTCCAGTTCCTATGTTACTTTATGTAACTGATTCACTAAAGCTCCCTGTAGCCTCTCCAGTTCCTATGTTACTTTATGTAACTGATTCACTAAAGCTCCCTGTAGCCTCTCCAGTTCCTATGTTACTATATGTAACTGATTCACTAAAGCTTCCTGTAGCCTCTCCAGTTCCTATGTTACTTTATGTAAATTATTCACTAAAGCTCAATGTAGCCTCTCCAGTTCCTATGTAACTGATTCACTAAAGCTCCCTGTAGCCTCTCCAGTTCCTATGTTACTATATGTAACTGATTCACTAAAGCTCCCTGTAGCCTCTCCAGTTCCTATGTTACTTTATGTAACTGATTCACTAAAGCTCCCTGTAGCCTCTCCAGTTCCTATGTTACTTTTTGTAACTGATTCACTAAAGCTCCCTACAGCCTCTCCAGTTCCTATGTTATTCTATCTAACTGATTCACTAAAGCTCCCTGTAGCCTCTCCAGTTCCTATGTTACTTTATGTAACTGATTCACTAAAGCTCCCTGTAGCCTCTCCAGTTCCTGTTACTTTATGTAACTGATTCACTAAAGCTCCCTGTAGCCTCTCCAGTTCCTATGTTACTTTTTGTAACTTATTCACTAAAGCTCCCTACAGCCTCTCTAGTTCCTATGTTACTTTATGAAACTGATTCACTAAAGCTCCCTGTAGCCTCTCCAGTTCCTATGTTACTATATGTAACTGATTCACTAAAGCTCCCTTAAGCCTCTCCAGTTCCTATGTTACTTTATGTAACTGATTCACTAAAGCTTCCTGTAGCCTCTCCAGTTCCTATGTTACTTTATGTAACTAATTCACTAAAGCTCAATGTAGCCTCTCCAGTTCCTATGTAACTGATTCACTAAAGCTCCCTGTAGCCTCTCCAGTTCCTATGTTACTATATGTAACTGATTCACTAAAGCTCCCTGTAGCCTCTCCAGTTCCTATATTACTTTATGTAACTGATTCACTAAAGCTCCCTGTAGCCTCTCCAGTTCCTATGTTACTTTTTGTAACTGATTCACTAAAGCTCCCTACAGCCTCTCCAGTTCCTATGTTATTCTATGTAACTGATTCACTAAAGCTCCCTATAGCCTCTCCAGTTCCTATGTTACTATATGTAACTGATTCACTAAAGCTCCCTGTAGCCTCTCCAGTTCCTATGCTACTTTATTTAACTGATTCACTAAAGCTCCCTACAGCCTCTCCAGTTCCTATGTTACTTTATGTAACTGATTCACTAAAGCTCCCTGTAGCCTCTCCAGTTCCTCTGTTACTTTATGTAACTGATTCACTAAAGCTCCCTGTAGCCTCTCCAGTTCCTATGTTACTTTATGTAACTGATTCACTTAAGCTCCCTAAAGCCTCTCCAGTTTCTATGTTACTTTATGTAACTGATTCACTAAATCTCCCTACAGCCTCTCCAGTTCCTATGCTGCTATATGTAACTGATTCACTAAAGCTCCCTAAAGCCTCTCCAGTTCCTATGTTACTTTATGTAACTGATTCACTAAAGCTCCCTACAGCCTCTACAGTTCCTATGCTGCTATATATAACTGATTCACTAAAGCTCCCTAAAGCCTCTCCAGTTCCTATGTTACTTTATGTAACTGATTCACTTAAGCTCCCTAAAGCCTCTCCAGTTCCTATGTTACTTATAGGAACTGGAGAGGCTGTAGGGAGCTTTAGTGAATCAGTTACATAAAGTAACATAGGAACTGGAGAGGCTTTAGGGAGCTTAAGTGAATCAGTTACATAAAGTAACATAGGAACTGGAGAGGCTTTAGGGAGCTTTAGTGAATCAGTTATATATAGCAGCATAGGAACTGTAGAGGCTGTAGGGAGCTTTAGTGAATCAGTTACATAAAGTAACATAGGAACTGGAGAGGCTTTAGGGAGCTTTAGTGAATCAGTTACATAAAGTATCATAGGAACTGGAGAGGCTACAGGGAGCTTTAGTGAATCAGTTACATAAAGTAACATAGGAACTATAGAGGCTGTAGGGAGCTTTAGTGAATCAGTTACATATAGTAACATAGGAAATGGAGAGGCTACAGGGAGCTTCAGTGAATCAGTTACATAAAGTAACATAGGAACTGGAGAGGCTACAGGGAGCTTCAGTGAATCAGTTACATATAGCAGCATAGGAACTGTAGAGGCTGTAGGGAGCTTTAGTGAATCAGTTACATAAAGTAACATAGGAACTGGAGAGGCTGTAGGGAGCTTTAGTGAATCAGTTACATAGTTACTTTATGTAACTGATTCACTAAAGCTCCCTACAGCCTCTACAGTTCCTATGCTGCTATATGTAACTGATTCACTGAAGCTCCCTGTAGCCTCTCCAGTTCCTATGTTACTTTATGTAACTGATTCACTGAAGCTCCCTGTAGCCTCTCCATTTCCTATGTTACTATATGTAACTGATTCACTAAAGCTCCCTGTAGCCTCTCCAGTTCCTATGTTACTTTATGTAACTGATTCACTGAAGCTCCCTGTAGCCTCTCCATTTCCTATGTTACTATATGTAACTGATTCACTAAAGCTCCCTACAGCCTCTATAGTTCCTATGTTACTTTATGTAACTGATTCACTAAAGCTCCCTGTAGCCTCTCCAGTTCCTATGATACTTTATGTAACTGATTCACTAAAGCTCCCTGTAGCCTCTCCAGTTCCTATGTTACATTTTGTAACTGATTCACTAAAGCTCCCTTCAGCCTCTCTAGTTCCTATGTTACTTTATGTAACTGATTCACTAAAGCTCCCTGTAGCCTCTCCAGTTCCTATGTTACTTTATGTAACTGATTCACTAAAGCTCCCTACAGCCTCTCCAGTTCCTATGTTACTTTATGTAACTGATTCACTAAAGCTCCCTGTAGCCTCTCCAGTTCCTATGTTACTATATGTAACTGATTCACTAAAGCTTCCTGTAGCCTCTCCAGTTTCTATGTTACTTTATGTAACTTATTCACTAAAGCTCAATGTAGCCTCTCCAGTTCCTATGTAACTGATTCACTAAAGCTCCCTGTAGCCTCTCCAGTTCCTATGTTACTATATGTAACTGATTCACTAAAGCTCCCTGTAGCCTCTCCAGTTCCTATGTTACTTTATGTAACTGATTCACTAAAGCTCCCTGTAGCCTCTCCAGTTCCTATGTTACTTTTTGTAACTGATTCACTAAAGCTCCCTACAGCCTCTCCAGTTCCTATGTTATTCTATGTAACTGATTCACTAAAACTCCCTGTAGCCTCTCCAGTTCCTATGTTACTTTATGTAACTGATTCACTAAAGCTCCCTGTAGCCTCTCCAGTTCCTGTTACTTTATGTAACTGATTCACTAAAGCTCCCTACAGCCTCTCCAGTTCCTATGTTATTCTATGTAACTGATTCACTAAAGCTCCCTATAGCCTCTCCAGTTCCTATGTTACTATATGTAACTGATTCACTAAAGCTCCCTGTAGCCTCTCCAGTTCCTATGCTACTTTATTTAACTGATTCACTAAAGCTCCCTACAGCCTCTCCAGTTCATATGTTACTTTATGTAACTGATTCACTAAAGCTCCCTGTAGCCTCTCCAGTTCCTCTGTAACTTTATGTAACTGATTCACTAAAGCTCCCTGTAGCCTCTCCAGTTCCTATGTTACTTTATGTAACTGATTCACTTAAGCTCCCTAAAGCCTCTCCAGTTCCTATGTTACTTTATGTAACTGATTCACTAAAGCTCCCTACAGCCTCTCCAGTTCCTATGCTGCTATATGTAACTGATTCACTAAAGCTCCCTAAAGCCTCTCCATTTCCTATGTTACTTTATGTAACTGATTCACTAAAGCTCCCTACAGCCTCTACAGTTCCTATGCTGCTATATGTAACTGATTCACTAAAGCTCCCTGTAGCCTCTCCAGTTCCTATGTTACTATATGTAACTGATTCACTAAAGCTCCCTGTAGCCTCTCCAGTTCCTATGTTACTTTTTGTAACTGATTCACTAAAGCTCCCTACAGCCTCTCTAGTTCCTATGTTACTTTATGTAACTGATTCACTAAAGCTCCCTGTAGCCTCTCCAGTTCCTATGTTACTTTATGTAACTGATTCACTAAAGCTCCCTGTAGCCTCTCCAGTTCCTATGTTACTTTTTGTAACTGATTCACTAAAGCTCCCTACAGCCTCTCTAGTTCCTATGTTACTTTATGTAACTGATTCACTAAAGCTCCCTGTAGCCTCTCCAGTACCTATGTTACTATATGTAACTGATTCACTAAAGCTCCCTAAAGCCTCTCCAGTTCCTTTGTTACTTTATGTAACTGATTCACTAAAGCGTCCTGTAGCCTCTCCAGTTCCTGTTCCTTTATGTAACTAATTCACTAAACCTCAATGTAGCCTCTCCAGTTCCTATGTAACTGATTCACTAAAGCTCCCTGTAGCCTCTCCAGTTCCTATGTTACTATATGTAACTGATTCACTAAAGCTCCCTGTAGCCTCTCCAGTTCCTATGTTACTTATGTAACTGATTCACTAAAGCTCCCTGTAGCCTCTCCAGTTCCTATGTTACTTTTTGTAACTGATTCACTAAACCTCCCTACAGCCTCTCCAGTTCATGTTATTCTATGTAACTGATTCACTAAAGCTCCCTGTAGCCTCTCCAGTTCCTATGTTACTTTTTGTAACTGATTCACTAAAGCTCCCTGTAGCCTCTCCAGTTCCTATGTTACTTTATGTAACTGATTCACTAAAGCTCCCTGTAGCCTCTCCAGTTCCTATGTTACTTTTTGTAACTGATTCACTAAAGCTCCCTACAGCCTCTCTAGTTCCTATGTTACTTTATGCAACTGATTCACTAAAGCTCCCTGTAGCCTCTCCAGTTCCTATGTAACTGATTCACTAAAGCTCCCTAAAGCCTCTCCAGTTCCTATGTAACTGATTCACTAAAGCTTCCTGTAGCCTCTCCAGTTCCTATGTTACTTTATGTAACTAATTCACTAAAGCTCAATGTAGCCTCTCCAGTTCCTATGTTACTTTATGTAACTGATTCACTAAAGCTCCCTGTAGCCTCTCCAGTTCCTATGTTACTTTTGTAACTGATTCACTAAAGCTCCCTACAGCCTCTCCAGTTCCTATGTTATTCTATGTAACTCATTCACTAAAGCTCCCTGTAGCCTCTCCAGTACCTATGTTACTGTTACAGAAGCATTAGTTATTTTGTTGTGAAGAGCTTATTTCCCAGCAGCAATGCCTGAACCAGCAAGCCAGCGCCTAAGAAGGGCTCCAAGAAAACCGTAACAAGTTTCATTTCATAAAGAGTTAACTCTTTTTTTTTCAGCTTTTAGAAACTATTGTCTAATCACCTCTGGAGCCAGACTGCTAATTGATAAGATGAACTTGTAAACTTGTTATCTTAAGTACTGTAATCCTATTGTGGCCTGTCAAAGGACAGTGCTCTCTATCTAAATGTGTGATGGGGGATTTTGTGCTTCCCCCCCTCTCCCCCTGGGAGTGCCCTGTGTGCATGTAACCTTAATAAAAAGCAGGCTGGGCATCCCAGTCCTGAGTTCTTGTTTGACCCTCAATCGCAGCGTTGACTCGTTTTTGTGGGCAGAAGGGTATCCTAGCTGTACTGCAGCTAAGGGAGATTATTCTATATTTGCGAGACTCATATAGAATACTATGGAAAGCAGCTTCTCCCCTCTTTAGCAATAGGGATCCAGGCTACTAAGCGGTCCATCTCTCAGCGAGACTAAGGGTAACCGTAACATTTGGCGGCAGCGGCGGGATTTTCCTGGATTTCCTAGGAGAGGTACAGAACGGATGGAGAGCGCTTACGAAAAATTGAAGCGTACAACCCTAAAGGATTTACTTGAAAGCAGAGGGGGGTACGCCAGCAACCGGCCGAGGAGAGAGCTGATCACAGAATTGACCGAACTGGATCAGAGCTTCACAATGGCGGAAACACCGACCACGATTAGTGACGAAAAAACCAGGATTGTTCGGGAAAGGCTCTCATTATACGGGCCGAACCCCTCCATGGAATTGGTACAGCAGTTGATGGCGGAGGCGGACAAGGATATACGAGAGACTCGAGCCCACGAACTCAACCTAGCGAACGCACACCGCAATGCTGAAGCCCCGCAGGTAATCATCCCTGTCGAAAATGCTGGGAGGCCCAAGATACCCTATGCGGCATTTCGACCCTTCCTAGAGAGCGAGACAGGGATTGATGAATATTTGGCGGACTTCGAAAGGCAATGTGCCCTGCACCAGATTCCCAACAGAGAGTGGCCCACGATATTGTCTGGGAAACTATCCGGGCGAGCCCTGGAAGCCTTTCGTACTCTGGGTGCTGATGAAGTGACACAGTATGAGCTAGTTAAGGAGACACTGTTGCGACGATACGCTGTAACTCCGGACACGTATCGCCGACAGTTTCGGGGCACGGAAAAGAAGCCTAACGATACCCATATGGAATGGGCGCACCGAATGCGGAGAGCGGCAAATCACTGGCTGAGCGGAAGTAAAGCGGTGACTGGGGAGGAAATTTTACAATTGTTTCTCTTAGAACATTTTTATAATGGCATGGAACAGCAAGGGAAGGAATGGCTGCGAGACAGGCGGCCTTCTACCTTAGAAGAAGCAGCCAAATTGGCCGATGAACATTATGACTCCCGTCTTCACGAACCCATGAACTACCGAGCTCCAGCACGGGTCGAACCCAGAGAGGTTTACCGTGCACCCCCTCGTGCTGAATTCCGAGCCCCGGTGCCCACAGGGCCCGTCCGACACTCAGGACCACCCAATAACAGCTCTGAGCGTCCCAGACCGACTTGCCACCGATGCAAGCAACCAGGGCATTTCATGGCTAGCTGCCCCCTTAATACGCACCAGACACCCAGGAATTACAATTACCCCTCTGGGTCCTATCGTCCGGCCCGGGCCCTCTGTGTTAACCAAGAGGCCCCTATGGAGGGATATGTGGGGCCGCTTCACGAGGCAGACCCTGTATATGCTGCCTCAGATAACCGCCAGCACCATCGGCAGAGGGTATGGCTCGAGGGGCAATCTACCGAGGGATTGCGAGACACAGGGGCTACTATCACGCTGGTACAGAGTCATTTGGTGCCAGAGCACAAGCGATCCGGACAGACGGTGGCCGTTAGAGTGGCGGGGGGGGATGTGTACAAAATTCCAACAGCTAAAGTGCATCTTGATTGGGGAGCGGGAAAGGGGGCTGTGAACGTGGGCCTAATGGATAATTTACCTGCCGAAGTACTACTGGGCAACGATTTGGGCCCCATGACTTCTGCCTATGCTCCAGTATGCAACAACGAGGCGGACCCAGTGACTACACGGGCCCAAGCCCGGACGGAGCGAGAGCTTTCACCAGTGCGGGAGACACAGGTAAGACCTACCCCGACCTTGCCTGACAGGTTAGGCCCCATACCCTGGGACACCCCAGATGCTTTCGAGGCAGAGTCTAAGACTGACCCGACCTTACAAAAGTACCGGGAACGAGCAGAGACCGGAGGGGGCGGGGCAGATAACGAAACATTCTTATGGGAAAAAGGGAAACTATACCGCTGGACAGAGAAAAGGGGACAGCGTAGGCGACAGCTGGTAGTGCCCCACAAATACCGTCAAGAAATCCTCAAAATAGGCCACGACATCCCCTTAGCAGGCCACCTAGCCGTTACCCGTACCCTACACCGCATTACTCACACGTTCTTTTGGCCAGGGGTGCACGCTGACGTTAGAACTTACTGTAACACCTGCGATGTGTGTCAACGAGTAGGAAGGCGAGGCGATCACCCTAAAGCCCAGCTAGTAAATATGCCCATTGTAGAGGAACCCTTCAGCCGGGTTGCTATTGACCTAGTGGGACCACTGGCTACCCCTAGTCCCTCCGGTAAGCGATACATTCTTACCGTAGTGGACTACGCTACCAGGTACCCAGAGGCTGTCGCCCTATCCAACATACAAGCGGATACGGTAGCGAATGCACTAGTACAGGTGTTCTCCCGGGTAGGATTTCCAAAAGAAATCCTATCCGACCGAGGCACCCAATTTACGGCTGAATTGACCCAACAACTCTGGCAGGTTTGCAAAATTAAGTCCCTCCTAAGCTCCCCATACCACCCCCAGACGAACGGGCTGTGTGAGAGGTTCAATGGGACCCTCAAGCAAATGCTCAAGACGTTCACTCAGGAATACCGAGACTGGGAACGCTTCCTGCCGCACCTCCTATTTGCTTATCGGGAGGTGCCCCAGGAAACGACAGGGTTCTCTCCCTTCGAGTTGCTCTACGGAAGAAAGGTACGGGGACCCCTAAACCTGATCCGGGAGCACTGGGAGGGAGAGATGGAGGCTGACGGTGTCCCAATTGTGCCATACGTGCTGGAACTCAGGGACCGAATGGAGCAATTAGCCAAATCCGTGCGGGCTAATCTCCAGTTGGCCCAGAGAAGACAGAAAGTATGGTACGATCGGGGGGCCCGAAAGAGAATCTTCACCATAGGACAAAAGGTGTTAGTACTTAAGCCGGTGAAGACAGACAAATTGCAGGCGTCCTGGCAGGGTCCCTACCAGATCGTAGAGAAAAGGGGAGACACCACTTATGTGATAGCTAGCTGCCACGACAACAATCTTAGAAAGACATTCCATGTAAACATGCTCAAGGAATATTTTGAGCGACCAGAGAACGTGACGGCCGTATGTTGTTCCCCTCAGGAAGACCCCGACAGTTTACCCATTCCAGACCTATTAGAAAAGAGCCTCCCCACAGGTATAGTGGCGCAGGTTCAGATAGGGGACCGACTTAGCCCCACTGAAAGGGAGCAGCTCAACCAACTCCTCCAGTCCAAACACCTCACCTTCTCCCCGAAGCCAGGGTACACTACTTTAACCACCCACCAGGTAGATACTCCGGGACAAGCTCCCTTGCGCCAGGCTCCGTACCGAATCCCCGAAGCAGTTAGGACAGGAATGAAGAAGGAGATCGATGAGATGCTCCAGCTCAGGGTAATTGAGCCCTCCGATAGTCCCTGGGCCTCCCCAGTTGTCTTGGTGCCCAAGAAAGATGGGACCACCCGGTTCTGCGTAGACTATCGGAGGCTCAATGAAAATACTGTGACGGACGCTTACCCTATGCCCAGGGTAGACGAGCTACTCGATCGTATAGCCAGGGGAAATTACCTGACCACTATTGACCTCTGCAAAGGTTACTGGCAGATTCCCCTGGCCCCGGAGGCTATCCCCAAGTCGGCATTCGTCACCCCATTCGGCTTATATCAGTTTAGGGTAATGCCGTTTGGGATGAAGAATGCCCCAGCTACATTCCAGCGCTTGGTGGATAGGCTCCTGGATGGCTTCCAGAGTTTTGCTTGCGCCTACCTGGACGACATAGCGATCCACAGTGAGTCCTGGGAGGACCACTTAGCTCATGTGGGAATGGTTCTGGATCAGATCCGGGCTGCTGGCCTGACTCTGAAGCCAGAAAAATGCCACTTTGGGATGGCCGAGGTACAGTACCTGGGTCACCGGGTGGGGTGTGGAAAGCAGCGACCAGAGCCGGCCAAAATAGAAGCTGTCGCCAATTGGCCCACCCCCATCACTAAGACTCAGGTCCTAGCCTTCCTGGGCACGGCAGGGTACTATAGACGGTTCGTACCAGACTACAGCACACTTGCCAAACCCCTGACTGACTTGACCAAGAAGAACTTACCTCGACAGGTCCTGTGGTCTCCCCACTGTGAAACGGCTTTCCAGGCTCTCAAAAATGCTCTAATTAACGCTCCTGTCTTGGCGGCCCCAGCCCTTAACAAACATTTTATCGTCCATACAGATGCTTCCATGTTCGGGCTGGGAGCCGTCCTCAGCCAAGTAGGCGAAGATGGAGGGGAGCATCCAGTTGCCTACATCAGCCGGAAGCTCCTGCCCCGCGAAGTCAGCTATGCAGCGGTCGAAAAGGAGTGTTTGGCTTTGGTGTGGGCATTAAAGAAATTGACTCCCTATTTATATGGTCAGGAGTTCACTCTGGTCACCGACCATAACCCGTTGGTGTGGCTGAACCGGGTCTCTGGAGATAACGGCAGGCTATTACGTTGGAGCTTATCGTTGCAAACCTTCAATTTCACCATTACTTACAGACCTGGGAAACAGAATGGCAACGCCGACGGGTTGTCCAGACAAACCGACCTCAGCCCCGCATAACCAGCGGTCTGGACAGCCTTAGTCTGCCCCGAAAAGGGGTCAGACCGTGTCTGCCAGAGTGTTCCACAGAAAGGGAGCAATGTTACAGAAGCATTAGTTATTTTGTTGTGAAGAGCTTATTTCCCAGCAGCAATGCCTGAACCAGCAAGCCAGCGCCTAAGAAGGGCTCCAAGAAAACTGTAACAAGTTTCATTTCATAAAGAGTTAACTCTTTTTTTTTCAGCTTTTAGAAACTATTGTCTAATCACCTCTGGAGCCAGACTGCTAATTGATAAGATGAACTTGTAAACTTGTTATCTTAAGTACTGTAATCCTATTGTGGCCTGTCAAAGGACAGTGCTCTCTATCTAAATGTGTGATGGGGGATTTTGTGCTTCCCCCCCTCTCCCCCTGGGAGTGCCCTGTGTGCATGTAACCTTAATAAAAAGCAGGCTGGGCATCCCAGTCCTGAGTTCTTGTTTGACCCTCAATCGCAGCGTTGACTCGTTTTTGTGGGCAGAAGGGTATCCTAGCTGTACTGCAGCTAAGGGAGATTATTCTATATTTGCGAGACTCATATAGAATACTATGGAAAGCAGCTTCTCCCCTCTTTAGCAATAGGGATCCAGGCTACTAAGCGGTCCATCTCTCAGCGAGACTAAGGGTAACCGTAACAGTTACTATATGTAACTGATTCACTAAAGCTCCCTACAGCCTCTCTAGTTCCTATGTTACTTTATGTAACTGATTCACTAAAGCTCCCTGTAGCCTCTCCAGTACCTATGTTACTATATGTAACTGATTCACTAAAGCTCCCTGTAGCCTCTCCAGTTCCTATGTTACTTTATGTAACTGATTCACTAAAGCTCCCTACAGCCTCTCCAGTTCCTATGCTGCTATATGTAACTGATTCACTAAAGCTCCCTAAAGCCTCTCCAGTTCCTATGTTACTTTATGTAACTGATTCACTAAAGCTCCCTACAGCCTCTACAGTTCCTATGCTGCTATATGTAACTGATTCACTGAAGCTCCCTGTTGCCTCTCCAGTTCCTATGTTACTATATGTAACTGATTCACTAAAGCTCCCTGTAGCCTCTCCAGTTCCTATGTTACTTTTTGTAACTGATTCACTAAAGCTCCCTACAGCCTCTCTAGTTCCTATGTTACTTTATGTAACTGATTCTCTAAAGCTCCCTACAGCCTCTCTAGTTCCTATGTTACTTTATGTAACTGATTCACTAAAACTCCCTGTAGCCTCTCCAGTACCTATGTTACTATATGTAACTTATTCACTAAAGCTCCCTAAAGCCTCTCCAGTTCCTATGTTACTTTATGTAACTGATTCACTAAAGCTTCCTGTAGCCTCTCCAGTTCCTATGTTACTTTATGTAACTGATTCACTAAAGCTCCCTGTAGCCTCTCCAGTACCTATGTTACTATATGTAACTGATTCACTAAAGCTCCCTAAAGCCTCTCCAGTTCCTATGTTACTTTATGTAACTGATTCACTAAACCTTCCTGTAGCCTCTCCAGTTCCTATGTTACTTTATGTAACTAATTCACTAAAGCTCAATGTAGCCTCTCCAGTTCCTATGTAACTAATTCACTAAAGCTCCCTGTAGCCTCTCCAGTTCCTATGTTACTATATGTAACTGATTCACTAAAGCTCCCTGTAGCCTCTCCAGTTCCTATGTTACTTTATGTAACTGATTCACTAAAGCTCCCTGTAGCCTCTCCAGTTCCTATGTTACTTTTTGTAACTGATTCACTAAAGCTCCCTACAGCCTCTCTAGTTCCTATGTTACTTTATGTAACTGATTCACTAAAGCTCCCTGTAGCCTCTCCAGTTCCTATGTTACTTTATGTAACTGATTCACTAAAGCTCCCTGTAGCCTCTCCAGTTCCTATGTTACTTTATGTAACTGATTCACTAAAGCTCCCTGTAGCCTCTCCAGTTCCTATGTTACTTTATGTAACTGATTCACTAAAGCTCCCTACAGCCTCTCCAGTTCCTATGTTACTATACGTAACTGATTCACTAAAGCTCCCTGTAGCCTCTCCAGTTCCTATGTTACTTTATGTAACTGATTCACTAAAGCTCCCTGTAGCCTCTCCAGTTCCTATATGTTACTTTATGTAACTGATTCACTAAAGCTACCTGTAGCTTCTCCAGTTCCTCTGTTACTTTATGTAACTGATTCACTAAAGCTCCCTACAGCCTCTCCAGTTCCTATGTTACTTTATGTAACTGATTCACTAAAGCTCCCTGTAGCTTCTCCAGTTCCTATGTTACTTTATGTAACTGATTCACTAAACTCCCTACAGCCTCTGCAGTTCCTATGTTTCTTTAAGTAACTGATTCACTAAAGCTCCCTACAGCCTCTTCAGTTCCTATGTTACTTTATGTAACTGATTCACTAAAGCTTCCTGTAGCCTCTCCAGTTCCTATGTTTCTTTAAGTAACTGATTCACTAAAGCTCCCTGTAGCCTCTACAGTTCCTATGTTACTATATGTAACTTATTCACTAATGCTCCCTATTGCCTCTCCAGTTCCAATGTTACTTTATGTAACTGATTCACTAAAGCTCCCTACAGCCTCTCTAGTTCCAATGTTACTTTATGTAACTGATTCACTAAAGCTCCCTGTAGCCTCTCCAGTTCCTATGTTACTATATGTAACTTATTCACTAAAGCTCCCTGTAACCTCTCCAGTTCCTATGTTACTATATGTAACTGATACACTAAAGCTCCCTGTAGCCTCTCCAGTTCCTATGTTACTTTATGTAACTGATTCACTGAAGCTCCCTACAGCCTCTCCAGTTCCTATGTTACTTTATGTAACTGATTTACTAAAGCTCCCTACAGCCTCCCCAGTTCCTATGTTACTTTATGTAACTGATTCACTAAAGCTCCCTACAGCCTCCACAGTTCCTATGTTACTTTATGTAACTGATTAACTAAAGCTCCCTACAACCTCTCCAGTTCCTATGTTACTTTTTGTAACTGATTCACTAAAGCTCCCTACAGCCTCTCCAGTTCCTATGTTACTTTATGTAACTGATTCACTAAAGCTCCCTATACCCTCTCCAGTTCCTATGTTACTTTATGTAACTGATTCACTAAAGCTCCCTGTAGCCTATCCAGTTCCTATGTTACTATATGTAACTGATTCACTAAAGCTCCCTGTAGCCTCTCCAGTTCCTATGTTACTATATGTATTTGATTCACTAAAGCTCCCTGTAGCCTCTCCAGTTCCTATGTTACTATATGTATTTGATTCACTAAAGCTCCCTACAGCCTCTCCAGTTCCTATGTTACTATATGTAACTGATTCACTAAAGCTCCCTGTAGCCTCTCCAGTTCCTATGTTACTTTATGTATCTGATTCACTAAAGCTCCCTGTAGCCTCTCCAGTTCTTATGTTACTTTATGTAACTGATTCACTAAAGCTCCCTACAGTCTCTCCAGTTCCTATGTTACTTTATGTAACTGATTCTCTAAAGCTCACTACAGCCTCTTCAGTTCCTATATGTAACTATATGTAACTGATTCACTAAAGCTCCCTGTAGCCTCTCCTGTCCCTATATGTCACTGATTCACTAAAGCTCCCTGTAGCCTCTCCAGTTCCTATGTTACTATATGTAACTGATTCTCTAAAGCTAACTGTAGCCTCTCCAGTTCCTATGTTACTTTATGTAACTGATTCACTAAAGCTCCCTGTAGCCTCTCCAGTTCCCATGTTACTATATTTAACTGATTCAATAAAGCTCCCTGTAGCCTATCCAGTTCCTATGTTACTATATGTAACTTGTGACAAAACCAATCTCGCCACTGTACATTGGAGGGCCTGTTATGGAACATTCTTTGGGCTGGAGGTACATGGGCTTAAGGATACCCAGAGACTGCATGGAAATATGGAATTTTATATGCTGGACACCCCATGTACTTTCATAACTCTGTCTTATGTCTATGTCACCCTGTATCCATAAATACAGGATGGGTACAGGGTGTGAGTGCCCCTTGTGGGAGCAATTGTGACTCTATAAGCCAAGTGGGCATAAAAGACTTTATAGCTAATAAGAACTGTTCCTATATTCTGTAATAAGATGTATTCTATGTATGTTTCAGATCTGATTGTGTCTCAGGAGTCTGTCTGGGTAAACTGATTGTGTCCTTGTGTGATTATGTTAACTAGACTGCCCAACATCAGATTGTCTGAGTAAACGTTCTTCCCTAGTTAATTAACTTAATATGTTAATCTGTTTTACCTGTGAATAGACAATTGTTAGAGGTTTGATGCATTGTTCATATGTTTGCTTTACTGTTAAACCAATGCCCTTTGTAACCTGAAGCCAGGGTGTATAAATCTGTGTGCTGCCTTCCAATAAAGAGACATTCTGTTTTAAACCTGAAACTGGCTGGGTTGTGAATTGCTGATTCCCTATGCAGGACATTGTTCATCTGGTATTAACCCTTGGTACACTGTTGGTACCGTAACATAACTGATTCACTAAAGCTAACTGTAGCCTCTCCAGTTCCTATGTTACTTTATGTAACTGATTCACTAAAGCTCCCTGTAGCCTCTCCAGTTCCTATGTTACTTTATGTAACTGATTCACTAAAGCTCCCTGTAGCCTCTCCAGTTCCTATGTTACTATATGTAAATGATTCACTAAAGCTAACTGTAGCCTCTCCAGTTCCTATGTTACTATATGTAACTGATTCACTAAAGCTCCCTGTAGCCTCTCCAGTTAATATGTTACTATATGTAACTGATTCACTAAAGCTCCCTGTAGCTTCTCCAGTTCCTATGTTACTTTATGTAACTGATTCACTAAAGCTCCCTGTAGCTTCTCCAGTTCCTATGTTACTTTATGTAACTGATTCACTAAAGCTCCCTACAGCCTCTCCAGTTCCTATGTTACTTTATGTAACTGATTCACTAAAGCTCCCTGTAGCCTCTCCAGTTCCTATGTTACTTTATGTAACTGATTCACTAAAGCTCCTGTAGCCTCTCCAGTTCCTATGTTACTATATGTAACTGATTCACTAAAGCTCCCTACAGCCTCTCCAGTTCCTATGTTACTATATGTAGCTGATTCACTAAAGCTCCCTGTAGCCTCTCCAGTTCCTATGTTACTTTATGTAACTGATTCACTAAAGCTCCCTGTAGCCTCTCCAGTTCCTATGTTACTTTATGTAACTGATTCACTAAAGCTCCCTGTAGCCTCTCCAGTTCCTATGTTACTATATGTAATTGATTCACTAAAGCTCCCTGTAGCCTCTCCATTTCCCATGTTACTATATTTAACTGATTCACTAAAGCTCCCTGTAGCCTCTCCAGTTCCTATGTTACTTTATGTAACTGATTCACTAAAGCTCCCTGTAGCCTCTCCAGTTCCTATGTTACTATATGTAACTGATTCACTAAACCTAACTGTAGCCTCTCCAGTTCCTATGTTACTTTATGTAACTGATTCACTAAAGCTCCCTGTAGCCTCTCCAGTTCCTATGTTACTTTATGTAACTGATACACTAAAGCTCCCTGTAGCCTCTCCAGTGCCTATGTTACTATATGTATTTGATTCACTAAAGCTCCCTACAGCCTCTCCAGTTCCTATGTTACTATATGTAACTGATTCACTAAAGCTCCCTGTAGCCTCTCCAGTTCCTATGTTACTTTATGTATCTGATTCACTAAAGCTCCCTGTAGCCTCTCCAGTTCTTATGTTACTATATGTAACTGATTCACTAAAGCTAACTGTAGCCTCTCCAGTTCCTATGTTACTTTATGTAACTGATTCACTAAAGCTCCCTGTAGCCTCTCCAGTTCCTATGTTACTATATGTAACTGATTCACTAAAGCTCCCTGTAGCTTCTCCAGTTCCTATGTTACTTTATGTAACTGATTCACTAAAGCTCCCTGTAGCCTCTTCAGTTCCTATGTTACTGTATGTAACTGATTCACTAAAGCTCCCTGTAGCCTCTCCAGTTCCTATGTTACTTTATGTAACTGATTCAATAAAGCTCCCTGTAGCCTCTCCAGTTCCTATGTTACTTTATGTAACTGATTCACTAAAGCTCCCTGTAGCCTCTCCAGTTCCTATGTTACTTTATGTAACTGATTCACTAAAGCTCCCTATAGCCTCTCCAGTTCCTATGTTACTTTTTGTAACTGATTCACTAAAGCTCCCTGTAGCCTCTCCAGTTCCTATGTTACTTTATGTAACTGATTCACTAAAGCTCCCTGTAGCCTCTCCAGTTCCTATGTTACTTTTTGTAACTGATTCACTAAAGCTCCCTACAGCCTCTCTAGTTCCTATGTTACTTTATGCAACTGATTCACTAAAGCTCCCTGTAGCCTCTCCAGTTCCTATGTAACTGATTCACTAAAGCTCCCTAAAGCCTCTCCAGTTCCTATGTTACTGATTCACTAAAGCTTCCTGCAGCCTCTCCAGTTCCTATGTTACTTTATGTAACTAATTCACTAAAGCTCAATGTAGCCTCTCCAGTTCCTATGTAACTGATTCACTAAAGCTCCCTGTAGCCTCTCCAGTTCCTATGTTACTATATGTAACTGATTCACTAAAGCTCCCTGTAGCCTCTCCAGTTCCTATGTTACTTTATGTAACTGATTCACTAAAGCTCCCTGTAGCCTCTCCAGTTCCTATGTTACTTTTGTAACTGATTCACTAAAGCTCCCTACAGCCTCTCCAGTTCCTATGTTATTCTATGTAACTCATTCACTAAAGCTCCCTGTAGCCTCTCCAGTACCTATGTTACTATATGTAACTGATTCACTAAAGCTCCCTACAGCCTCTCTAGTTCCTATGTTACTTTATGTAACTGATTCACTAAAGCTCCCTGTAGCCTCTCCAGTACCTATGTTACTATATGTAACTGATTCACTAAAGCTCCCTATAGCCTCTCCAGTTCCTATGTTACTTTATGTAACTGATTCACTAAAGCTCCCTACAGCCTCTCCAGTTCCTATGCTGCTATATGTAACTGATTCACTAAAGCTCCCTAAAGCCTCTCCAGTTCCTATGTTACTTTATGTAACTGATTCACTAAAGCTCCCTACAGCCTCTACAGTTCCTATGCTGCTATATGTAACTGATTCACTGAAGCTCCCTGTTGCCTCTCCAGTTCCTATGTTACTATATGTAACTGATTCACTAAAGCTCCCTGTAGCCTCTCCAGTTCCTATGTTACTTTTTGTAACTGATTCACTAAAGCTCCCTACAGCCTCTCTAGTTCCTATGTTACTTTATGTAACTGATTCTCTAAAGCTCCCTACAGCCTCTCTAGTTCCTATGTTACTATATGTAACTGATTCTCTAAAGCTAACTGTAGCCTCTCCAGTTCCTATGTTACTTTATGTAACTGATTCACTAAAACTCCCTGTAGCCTCTCCAGTACCTATGTTACTATATGTAACTTATTCACTAAAGCTCCCTAAAGCCTCTCCAGTTCCTATGTTACTTTATGTAACTGATTCACTAAAGCTTCCTGTAGCCTCTCCAGTTCCTATGTTACTTTATGTAACTGATTCACTAAAGCTCCCTGTAGCCTCTCCAGTACCTATGTTACTATATGTAACTGATTCACTAAAGCTCCCTAAAGCCTCTCCAGTTCCTATGTTACTTTATGTAACTGATTCACTAAACCTTCCTGTAGCCTCTCCAGTTCCTATGTTACTTTATGTAACTAATTCACTAAAGCTCAATGTAGCCTCTCCAGTTCCTATGTAACTAATTCACTAAAGCTCCCTGTAGCCTCTCCAGTTCCTATGTTACTATATGTAACTGATTCACTAAAGCTCCCTGTAGCCTCTCCAGTTCCTATGTTACTTTATGTAACTGATTCACTAAAGCTCCCTGTAGCCTCTCCAGTTCCTATGTTACTTTTTGTAACTGATTCACTAAAGCTCCCTACAGCCTCTCTAGTTCCTATGTTACTTTATGTAACTGATTCACTAAAGCTCCCTGTAGCCTCTCCAGTTCCTATGTTACTTTATGTAACTGATTCACTAAAGCTCCCTGTAGCCTCTCCAGTTCCTATGTTACTTTATGTAACTGATTCACTAAAGCTCCCTGTAGCCTCTCCAGTTCCTATGTTACTTTATGTAACTGATTCACTAAAGCTCCCTACAGCCTCTCCAGTTCCTATGTTACTATACGTAACTGATTCACTAAAGCTCCCTGTAGCCTCTCCAGTTCCTATGTTACTTTATGTAACTGATTCACTAAAGCTCCCTGTAGCCTCTCCAGTTCCTATATGTTACTTTATGTAACTGATTCACTAAAGCTACCTGTAGCTTCTCCAGTTCCTCTGTTACTTTATGTAACTGATTCACTAAAGCTCCCTACAGCCTCTCCAGTTCCTATGTTACTTTATGTAACTGATTCACTAAAGCTCCCTGTAGCTTCTCCAGTTCCTATGTTACTTTATGTAACTGATTCACTAAACTCCCTACAGCCTCTGCAGTTCCTATGTTTATTTAAGTAACTGATTCACTAAAGCTCCCTACAGCCTCTTCAGTTCCTATGTTACTTTATGTAACTGATTCACTAAAGCTTCCTGTAGCCTCTCCAGTTCCTATGTTTCTTTAAGTAACTGATTCACTAAAGCTCCCTGTAGCCTCTACAGTTCCTATGTTACTATATGTAACTTATTCACTAATGCTCCCTATTGCCTCTCCAGTTCCAATGTTACTTTATGTAACTGATTCACTAAAGCTCCCTACAGCCTCTCTAGTTCCAATGTTACTTTATGTAACTGATTCACTAAAGCTCCCTGTAGCCTCTCCAGTTCCTATGTTACTATATGTAACTTATTCACTAAAGCTCCCTGTAACCTCTCCAGTTCCTATGTTACTATATGTAACTGATACACTAAAGCTCCCTGTAGCCTCTCCAGTTCCTATGTTACTTTATGTAACTGATTCACTGAAGCTCCCTACAGCCTCTCCAGTTCCTATGTTACTTTATGTAACTGATTTACTAAAGCTCCCTACAGCCTCCCCAGTTCCTATGTTACTTTATGTAACTGATTCACTAAAGCTCCCTACAGCCTCTCCAGTTCCTATGTTACTTTATGTAACTGATTCACTAAAGCTCCCTATAGTCTCTCCAGTTCCTATGTTACTTTATGTAACTGATTCACTAAAGCTCCCTATACCCTCTCCAGTTCCTATGTTACTTTATGTAACTGATTCACTAAAGCTCCCTGTAGCCTATCCAGTTCCTATGTTACTATATGTAACTGATTCACTAAAGCTCCCTGTAGCCTCTCCAGTTCCTATGTTACTATATGTATTTGATTCACTAAAGCTCCCTGTAGCCTCTCCAGTTCCTATGTTACTATATGTATTTGATTCACTAAAGCTCCCTACAGCCTCTCCAGTTCCTATGTTACTATATGTAACTGATTCACTAAAGCTCCCTGTAGCCTCTCCAGTTCCTATGTTACTTTATGTATCTGATTCACTAAAGCTCCCTGTAGCCTCTCCAGTTCTTATGTTACTTTATGTAACTGATTCACTAAAGCTCCCTACAGTCTCTCCAGTTCCTATGTTACTTTATGTAACTGATTCTCTAAAGCTCACTACAGCCTCTTCAGTTCCTATATGTAACTATATGTAACTGATTCACTAAAGCTCCCTGTAGCCTCTCCTGTCCCTATATGTCACTGATTCACTAAAGCTCCCTGTAGCCTCTCCAGTTCCTATGTTACTATATGTAACTGATTCTCTAAAGCTAACTGTAGCCTCTCCAGTTCCTATGTTACTTTATGTAACTGATTCACTAAAGCTCCCTGTAGCCTCTCCAGTTCCCATGTTACTATATTTAACTGATTCAATAAAGCTCCCTGTAGCCTATCCAGTTCCTATGTTACTATATGTAACTGATTCACTAAAGCTAACTGTAGCCTCTCCAGTTCCTATGTTACTTTATGTAACTGATTCACTAAAGCTCCCTGTAGCCTCTCCAGTTCCTATGTTACTTTATGTAACTGATTCACTAAAGCTCCCTGTAGCCTCTCCAGTTCCTATGTTACTATATGTAAATGATTCACTAAAGCTAACTGTAGCCTCTCCAGTTCCTATGTTACTATATGTAACTGATTCACTAAAGCTCCCTGTAGCCTCTCCAGTTAATATGTTACTATATGTAACTGATTCACTAAAGCTCCCTGTAGCTTCTCCAGTTCCTATGTTACTTTATGTAACTGATTCATTAAAGCTCCCTGTAGCTTCTCCAGTTCCTATTTTACTTTATGTAACTGATTCACTAAAGCTCCCTACAGCCTCTCCAGTTCCTATGTTACTTTATGTAACTGATTCACTAAAGCTCCCTGTAGCCTCTCCAGTTCCTATGTTACTTTATGTAACTGATTCACTAAAGCTCCTGTAGCCTCTCCAGTTCCTATGTTACTATATGTAACTGATTCACTAAAGCTCCCTACAGCCTCTCCAGTTCCTATGTTACTATATGTAACTGATTCACTAAAGCTCCCTGTAGCCTCTCCAGTTCCTATGTTACTTTATGTAACTGATTCACTAAAGCTCCCTGTAGCCTCTCCAGTTCCTATGTTACTTTATGTAACTGATTCACTAAAGCTCCCTGTAGCCTCTCCAGTTCCTATGTTACTATATGTAATTGATTCACTAAAGCTCCCTGTAGCCTCTCCATTTCCCATGTTACTATATTTAACTGATTCACTAAAGCTCCCTGTAGCCTCTCCAGTTCCTATGTTACTATATGTAACTGATTCACTAAACCTAACTGTAGCCTCTCCAGTTCCTATGTTACTTTATGTATCTGATTCACTAAAGCTCCCTGTAGCCTCTCCATTTCCCATGTTACTATATTTAACTGATTCACTAAAGCTCCCTGTAGCCTCTCCAGTTCCTATGTTACTATATGTATTTGATTCACTAAAGCTCCCTACAGCCTCTCCAGTTCCTATGTTACTATATGTAACTGATTCACTAAAGCTCCCTGTAGCCTCTCCAGTTCCTATGTTACTTTATGTATCTGATTCACTAAAGCTCCCTGTAGCCTCTCCAGTTCTTATGTTACTATATGTAACTGATTCACTAAAGCTAACTGTAGCCTCTCCAGTTCCTATGTTACTTTATGTAACTGATTCACTAAAGCTCCCTGTAGCCTCTCCAGTTCCTATGTTACTATATGTAACTGATTCACTAAAGCTCCCTGTAGCTTCTCCAGTTCCTATGTTACTTTATGTAACTGATTCACTAAAGCTCCCTGTAGCCTCTTCAGTTCCTATGTTACTGTATGTAACTGATTCACTAAAGCTCCCTGTAGCCTCTCCAGTTCCTATGTTACTTTATGTAACTGATTCAATAAAGCTCCCTGTAGCCTCTCCAGTTCCTATGTTACTTTATGTAACTGATTCACTAAAGCTCCCTGTAGCCTCTCCAGTTCCTATGTTACTTTATGTAACTGATTCACTAAAGCTCCCTATAGCCTCTCCAGTTCCTATGTTACTTTATGTAACTGATTCACTAAAGCTTCCTGTAGCCTCTCCAGATCCTATGTTACTTTATGTATCTGATTCACTAAAGCTCCCTGTAGCCTCTCCAGTTCTTATGTTACTTTATGTAACTGATTCACTAAAGCTCCCTACAGCCTCTCCAGTTCCTATGTTACTTTATGTAACTGATTCACTAAAGCTCCCTACAGCCTCTCCAGTTCCTATGTTACTTTATGTAACTGATTCACTAAAGCTCCCTACAGCCTCTCCAGTTCCTATATGTTACTATATGTAACTGATTCACTAAAGCTCCCTGTAGCCTCTCCAGTTCCTATGTTACTATATGTAACTGATTCACTAAAGCTAACTGTAGCCTCTCCAGTTCCTATGTTACCTTATGTAACTGATTCACTAAAGCTCCCTGTAGCCTCTCCAGTTCCCATGTTACTATATTTAACTGATTCAATAAAGCTCCCTGTAGCCTCTCCAGTTCCTATGTTACTATATGTAAATGATTCACTAAAGCTAACTGTAGCCTCTCCAGTTCCTCTGTTACTTTATGTAACTGATTCACTAAAGCTCCTGTAGCCTCTCCAGTTCCTATGTTACTATATGTAACTGATTCACTAAAGCTCCCTGTAGCCTCTCCAGTTCCTATGTTACTTTATGTAACTGATTCAATAAAGCTCCCTGTAGCCTCTCCAGTTCCTATGGTACTTTATGTAACTGATTCACTAAACCTCCCTGTAGCCTCTCCAGTTCCTATGTTACTTTATGTAACTGATTCACTAAATCTCCCTGTAGCCTCTCCAGTTCCTATGTTACTATATGTAACTGATTCACTAAAGCTCCCTGTAGACTCTCCAGTTCCCATGTTACTATATTTAACTGATTCAATAAAGCTCCCTGTAGCCTCTCCAGTTCCTATGTTACTATATGTAACTGATTCACTAAAGCTCCCTGTAGCCTCTCCAGTTCCTATGTTACTTTATGTAACTGATTCACTAAAGCTCCCTGTAGCCTCTCCAGTTCCTATGTTACTTTATGTAACTGATTCACTAAAGCTCCCTGTAGCCTCTCCAGTTCCTATGTTACTTTATGTAACTGATTCACTAAAGCTCCCTATAGCCTCTCCAGTTCCTATGTTACTTTATGTAACTAATTCACTAAAGCTTCCTGTAGCCTCTCCAGATCCTATGTTACATTATGTAACTGATTCACTAAAGCTCCCTGTAGCCTCTCCAGTTCCTATGTTACTTTATGTAACTGATTCACTAAATCTCCCTGTAGCCTCTCCAGTTCCTATGTTACTATATGTAACTGATTCACTAAAGCTCCCTGTAGCCTCTCCAGTTCCCATGTTACTATATTTAACTGATTCAATAAAGCTCCCTGTAGCCTCTCCAGTTCCCATGTTACTATATTTAACTGATTCAATAAAGCTCCCTGTAGCCTCTCCAGTTCCTATGTTACTTTATGTAACTGATTCACTAAATCTCCCTGTAGCCTCTCCAGTTCCTATGTTACTATATGTAACTGATTCACTAAAGCTCCCTGTAGCCTCTCCATTTCCTATGTTACTTTATGTAACTGATTCACTAAAGCTCCCTGTAGCCTCTCCATTTCCTATGTTACTTTATGTAACTGATTCACTAAAGCTCCCTGTAGCCTCTCCAGTTCCTATGTTACTATATGTAACTGATTCACTAAAGCTTCCTGTAGCTTCTCCAGTTCCTATGTTACTTTATGTAACTGATTCACTAAAGCTCCCTGTAGCCTCTCCAGTTCCTATGTTACTTTATGTAACTGATTCACTAAAGCTCCCTGTAGCCTCTCCAGTTCCTATGTTACTTTATGTAACTGATTCACTAAAGCTCCCTACAGCCTCTCCAGTTCCTATGTTACTTTATGTAACTGATTCACTAAAGCTCCCTGTAGCCTCTCCAGTTCCTATGTTACTTTATGTAACTGATTCACTAAAGCTCCCTGTAGCCTCTCCAGTTCCTATGTTACTTTATGTAACTGATTCACTAAAGCTCCCTACAGCCTCTCCAGTTCCTATGTTACTTTATGTAACTGATTCACTAAAGCTCCCTGTAGCCTCTCCAGTTCCTATGTTACTTTATGTAACTGATTCACTAAAGCTCCTGTAGCCTCTCCAGTTCCTATGTTATTATATATGTAACTGATTCACTAAAGCTCCCTACAGCCTCTCCAGTTCCTATGTTACTATATGTAACTGATTCACTAAAGCTCCCTGTAGCCTCTCCAGTTCCTATGTTACTTTATGTAACTGATTCACTAAAGCTCCCTGTTGCCTCTCCAGTTTCTATGTTACTTTATGTAACTGATTCACTAAACCTCCCTATAGCCTCTCCAGTTCCTATGTTACTTTATGTAACTGATTCACTAAAGCTCCCTGGAGCCTCTCCAGTTCCTATGTTACTTTATGTAACTGATTCACTAAAGCTCCCTATTGCCTCTCCAGTTCCTATGTTACTTTATGTAACTGATTTACTAAAGCTCCCTGTAGCCTCTCCAGTTCCTATGTTACTTTATGTAACTGATTCACTAAAGCTCCCTGTAGCCTCTCCAGTTCCTATGTTACTATATGTAACTGATTCACTAAAGCTCCCTGTAGCCTCTCCAGTTCCCATGTTACTATATTTAACTGATTCAATAAAGCTCCCTGTAGCCTCTCCAGTTCCTATGTTACTATATGTAACTGATTCACTAAACCTAACTGTAGCCTCTCCAGTTCCTATGTTACTTTATGTAACTGATTAACTAAAGCTCCCTGTAGCCTCTCCAGTTCCTATGTTAATTTATGTAACTGATTCACTAAAGCTCCCTGTAGCCTCTCCAGTTCCTATATTACTATATGTAACTGATTCACTAAAGCTAACTGTAGCCTCTCCAGTTCCTATGTTACTTTATGTAACTGATTCACTAAAGCTCCCTGTAGCCTCTCCAGTTCCTATGTTACTTTATGTAACTGATTCACTAAAGCTCCCTGTAGCCTCTCCAGTTGCTATGTTACTATATGTAACTGATTCACTAAAGCTCCCTGTAGCTTTTCCAGTTCCTATGTTACTTTATGTAACTGATTCACTAAAGCTTCCTGTAGCCTCTCCAGATCCTATGTTACTTTATGTAACTGATTCACTAAAGCTCCCTGTAGCCTCTCCAGTTCCTATGTTACTTTATGTAACTGATTCACTAAATCTCCCTGTAGCCTCTCCAGTTCCTATGTTACTATATGTAACTGATTCACTAAAGCTCCCTGTAGCCTCTCCAGTTCCTATATGTAACTGATTCACTAAATCTCCCTGTAGCCTCTCCAGTTCCTATGTTACTATATGTAACTGATTCACTAAATCACCCTGTAGCCTCTACAGTTCCTATGTTACTTTATGTAACTGATTCACTAAAGCTCCCTGTAGCTTCTCCAGTTCCTATGTTACTTTATGTAACTGATTCACTAAAGCTCCCTATAGCCTCTCCAGTTCCTATGCTACTTTATGTAACTGATTCACTAAAGCTCCCTGTAGCCTCTCCAGTTCCTATGTTACTTTATGTAACTGATTCATTAAAACTCCCTGTAGCCTCTCCAGTTCCTATGTTACTTTATGTAACTGATTCACTAAAGCTCCCTGTTGCCAATCCAGTTCCTATGTTACTTTATGTAACTGATTCACTAAAGCTCCCTACAGACTCTCCAGTTCCTATGTTACTTTATGTAACTGATTCACTAAAGCTCCCTACAGCCTCTCCAGTTCCTATGTTACTTTATGTAACTGATTCACTAAAGCTCCCTGTAGCCTCTCCAGTTCCTGTGTAACTGATTCACTAAAGCTCCCTATTGCCTCTCCAGTTCCTATGTTACTTTATGTAACTGATTTACTAAAGCTCCCTGTAGCCTCTCCAGTTCCTATGTTACTTTATGTAACTGATTCACTAAAGCTCCCTGTAGCCTCTCCAGTTCCTATGTTACTTTATGTAACTGATTCACTAAAGCTCCCTGTAGCCTCTCCAGTTCCTATGTTACTTTATGTAACTGATTCACTAAAGCTCCCTGTAGCCTCTCCAGTTCCTATGTTACTTTATGTAACTGATTCACTAAAGCTCCCTGTAGCCTCTCCAGTTCCTATGTTACTGTATGTAACTGATTCACTAAAGCTCCCTGTAGCCTCTCCAGTTCCTATGTTACTTTATGTAACTGATTCACTAAAGCTCCCTGTAGCCTCTCCAGTTCCTATGTTACTTTATGTAACTGATACACTAAAGCTCCCTGTAGCCTCTCCAGTTCCTATGTTACTATATGTATTTGATTCACTAAAGCTCCCTACAGCCTCTCCAGTTCCTATGTTACTATATGTAACTGATTCACTAAAGCTCCCTGTAGCCTCTCCAGTTCCTATGTTACTTTATGTATCTGATTCACTAAAGCTCCCTGTAGCCTCTCCAGTTCTTATGTTACTATATGTAACTGATTCACTAAAGCTAACTGTAGCCTCTCCAGTTCCTATGTTACCTTATGTAACTGATTCACTAAAGCTCCCTGTAGCCTCTCCAGTTCCCATGTTACTATATTTAACTGATTCAATAAAGCTCCCTGTAGCCTCTCCAGTTCCTATGTTACTATATGTAAATGATTCACTAAAGCTCCCTGTAGCCTCTCCAGTTCCTATGTTACTATATGTAACTGATTCACTAAAGCTCCCTGTAGCTTCTCCAGTTCCTATGTTACTTTATGTAACTGATTCACTAAAGCTCCCTGTAGCCTCTTCAGTTCCTATGTTACTGTATGTAACTGATTCACTAAAGCTCCCTGTAGCCTCTCCAGTTCCTATGTTACTTTATGTAACTGATTCACTAAAGCTCCCTGTAGCCTCTCCAGTTCCTATGTTACTTTATGTAACTGATTCACTAAAGCTCCCTGTAGCCTCTCCAGTTCCTATGTTACTATATGTAACTGATTCACTAAAGCTCCCTATAGCCTCTCCAGTTCCTATGTTACTTTATGTAACTGATTCACTAAAGCTTCCTGTAGCCTCTCCAGATCCTATGTTACTTTATGTATCTGATTCACTAAAGCTCCCTGTAGCCTCTCCAGTTCTTATGTTACTTTATGTAACTGATTCACTAAAGCTCCCTACAGCCTCTCCAGTTCCTATGTTACTTTATGTAACTGATTCACTAAAGCTCCCTACAGCCTCTCCAGTTCCTATGTTACTGTATGTAACTGATTCACTAAAGCTCCCTGTAGACTCTCCAGTTCCCATGTTACTATATTTAACTGATTCAATAAAGCTCCCTGTAGCCTCTCCAGTTCCTATGTTACTTTATGTAACTGATTCACTAAAGCTCCCTATAGCCTCTCCAGTTCCTATGCTACTTTATGTAACTAATTCACTAAAGCTTCCTGTAGCCTCTCCAGATCCTATGTTACATTATGTAACTGATTCACTAAAGCTCCCTGTAGCCTCTCCAGTTCCTATGTTACTTTATGTAACTGATTCACTAAAGCTCCCTGTAGCCTCTCCAGTTCCTATGTTACTTTATGTAACTGATTCACTAAAGCTCCCTACAGCCTCTCCAGTTCCTATGTTACTTTATGTAACTGATTCACTAAAGCTCCCTGTAGCCTCTCCAGTTCCTATGTTACTTTATGTAACTGATTCACTAAAGCTCACTGTAGCCTCTCCAGTTCCTATGTTACTTTATGTAACTGATTCACTAAAGCTCCCTGTAGCTTCTCCAGTTCCTATGTTACTTTATGTAACTGATTCACTAAAGCTCCCTGTAGCCTCTCCAGTTCCTATGTTACTTTATGTAACTGATTCACTAAAGCTCCCTGTAGCCTCTCCAGTTCCTATGTTACTTTATGTAACTGATTCACTAAAGCTCCCTGTAGCCTCTCCAGTTCCTATGTTACTTTATGTAACTGATTCACTAAAGCTCCCTGTAGCCTCTCCAGTACCTATGTTACTTTATGTAACTGATTCACTAAAGCTCCCTGTAGCCTCTCCAGTTCCTATGTTACTATATGTAACTGATTCACTAAAGCTCCCTGTAGCCTCTCCAGTTCCTATGTTACTATATGTAACTGATTCACTAAAGCTCCCTGTAGCCTCTCCTGTCCCTATGTTACTATATGTAACTGATTCACTAATGCTCCCTGTAGCCTCTCCTGTCCCTATGTTACTATATGTAACTGATTCACTAATGCTCCCTGTAGCCTCTCCTGTCCCTTTGTTACTTCATGTAACTGATTCACAAATGCTCCCTCCAGCCTCTTCAGTTCCTATGTTACTTTATGTAACTGATTCCATAAAGCTCCCTGTAGCCTTTCCAGTTCCTATGTTACTATATGTAACTGATTCACTAAAGCTGCCTGTAGCCTCTCCAGTTCCTATGTTACTTTATGTAACTGATTCACTAAAGCTCCCTGTAGCCTCTCCAGTTCCTATGTTACTATATGTAACTGATTCACTAATGCTCCCTGTAGCCTCTCCTGTCCCTATGTTACTATATGTAACTGATTCACTAAAGCTCCCTGTAGCCTCTCCAGTTTCTTTGTTACTATATGTAACTGATTCACTAAAGCTCCCTGTAGCCTCTCCAGTTCCTATGTTACTATATGTAACTGATTAACTAAAGCTCCCTGTAGCCTCTCCAGTTCCTATGTTACTTTATGTAACTGATTAACTAAAGCTCCCTGTAGCCTCTCCAGTTCCTATGTTACTTTATGTAACTGATTCCCTAAATCTCCCTGTAGCCTCTCCAGTTCCTATGTTACTTTATGTAACTGATTCACTAAAGCTCCCTCTAGCCTCTCCAGTTCCTATGTTACTTTATGTAACTGATTCACTACAGCTCCCTGTAGACTCTCCAGTTCCTATGTTACTTTATGTAACTGATTCACTAAAGCTCCCTGTAGCCTCTCCAGTTCCTATGTTACTTTATGTAACTGATTCACTAAAGCTCCCTGTAGCCTCTCCAGTTCCTATGTTACTTTATGTAACTGATTCACTAAAGCTTCCTGTAGCCTCTCCAGTTCCTATGTTACTTTATGTAACTGATTCACTAAAGCTCAATGTAGCCTCTCCAGTTCCTATGTTATTGTAAGGTGTATAATCCAACGGGGGGGTGTCAGCGCAGACCAATGCCTGGGGCCTACGGTACCACGAGAGGCAGATGCAGAGTTATCTGATAAGGAGCTCCCTGAACAGATTCAGACCACGCAGCATTATGATCCAAAGCTATTCATGTTTATTGAACATTGTAATCATGTCTTATAGCGTACAGAGACAGCACATAGGGTTAAGGGGATGACACGTTTGGACCGCGTCATATTACACAGTTATACAGAGCAGAAATACATGGAAAAGCTAGAACATGAGTTTCTCATAACAATATTTACAGAGTCATAACAAACTACCATCTGCGGAGACAACCAAGTGTCTAAAGCCTCTTGTTTACATTATCTTATGCTATCTTACTTCTAGGCGTTAGGCCAGGGTACATTGGCAAGGCCGAATAGCTAAAGAAACTCATAACATGCATAATATTCTCACTGCATAATAACCCAGTATAATAAAGTCTATTCATTCTAAAATGGCTGCGAGGAACAAGATGGCTGCGAAGAACAAGATGGCTGCCATCAGGTTCATATTACCCCTAACAGTTACTATATGTAACTGATTCATTAAAGCTCTCTGTAGCCTCTCCAGTTCATATGTAACTGATTCACTAAAGCTCCCTGTAGCCTCTCCAGTTCCTATGTTACTATATGTAACTGATTCACTAAAGCTCCCTGTAGCCTCTCCAGTTCCTATGTTACTATATGTAACTGATTCACTAAAGCTCCCTGTAGCCTCTCCAGTTCCTATGTAACTTTATGTAACTGATTAACTAATTCTCCCAATAGCCTCTCCAGTTCCTATGTTACTTTATGTAACTGATTAACTAAAGCTCCCTGTAGCCTCTCCAGTTCCTATGTTACTTTATGTAACTGATTCCCTAAATCTTCCTGTAGCCTCTCCAGTTCCTATGTTACTTTATGTAACTGATTCACTAAAGCTCCCTCTAGCCTCTCCAGTTCCTATGTTACTTTATGTAACTGATTCACTACAGCTCCCTGTAGACTCTCCAGTTCCTATGTTACTTTATGTAACTGATTCACTAAAGCTCCCTGTAGCCTCTCCAGTTCCTATGTTACTTTATGTAACTGATTCACTAAAGCTCCCTGTAGCCTCTCCAGTTCCTATGTTACTTTATGTAACTGATTCACTAAAGCTTCCTGTAGCCTCTCCAGTTCCTATGTTACTTTATGTAACTGATTCACTAAAGCTCAATGTAGCCTCTCCAGTTCCTATGTTACTATATGTAACTGATTCATTAAAGCTCTCTGTAGCCTCTCCAGTTCATATGTAACTGATTCACTAAAGCTCCCTGTAGCCTCTCCAGTTCCTATGTTACTATATGTAACTGATTCACTAAAGCTCCCTGTAGCCTCTCCAGTTCCTATGTTACTATATGTAACTGATTCACTAAAGCTCCCTGTAGCCTCTCCAGTTCCTATGTAACTTTATGTAACTGATTAACTAATTCTCCCAATAGCCTCTCCAGTTCCTATGTTACTATATGTAACTGATTCACTAAAGCTCCCTGTAGCCTCTCCAGTTCCTATGTAACTTTATGTAACTGATTAACTAATTCTCCCAATAGCCTCTCCAGTTCCTATGTTACTTTATGTAACTGATTCACTAAACCTCCCTGTAGCCTCTCCAGTTCCTATTTTAGTTTATGTAACTGATTCACTAAAGCTCCCTGTAGCCTCTCCAGTTTCTTTGTTACTATATGTAACTGATTCACTAATGCTCCCTATAGCCTCTCCAGTTCCTATGTTACTTTATGTAACTGATTCACTAAAACTCACTGTAGCCTCTCCAGTTCCTATGTTACTTTATGTAACTGATTCACTAAAGCTCCCTGTAGCCTCTCCAGTTCCTATGTTACTTTATGTAACTGATTCACTAAAGCTCCCTGTAGCCTCTCCAGTTCCTATGTTACTTTATGTAACTGATTCACAAAAGCTCCCTTTAGCCTTTCCAGTTCCTATGTTACTATATGTAACTGATTCACTAAAGCTCCCTGTAGCCTCTCCAATTCCTATGTTACTATATGTTACTGATTCACTAAAGCTCCCTGTAGCCTCTCCAGTTCCTATGTTACTTTATGTAACTGATTCACTAAAGCTCCCTGTAGCCTTTCCAGTTCCTATGTTACTTTATGTAACTGATTCACTAAAGCTCCCTACAGCCTCTCCAGTTCCTATGTTACTTTATGTAACTGATTCACTAAAGCTCCCTGTAGCCTCTCCAGTTCTTATGTTACTTTATGTAACTGATTAACTAAAGTTCCCTACAGCCTCTCCAGTTCCTATGTTACTTTGTGTAACTGATTCACTAAAGCTCCCTACAGCCTCTCCAGTTCCTATGTTACTTTATGTAACTGATTCACTAAAGCTCCCTACAGCCTCTCCAGTTCCTATGTTACTTTATGTAACTGATTCACTAAAGCTCCCTACAGCCTCTCCAGTTCCTATGTTACTTTATGTAACTGATTCACTAAAGCTCCATGTAGCCTCTCCAGTTCCTATGCTACTTTATGTAACTGATTCACTAAATCTCCCTACAGCCTCTCCAGTTCCTATGTTACTTTATGTAACTGATTCACTAAAGCTCCCTACAGCCTCTCCAGTTCCTATGTTACTTTATGTAACTGATTCACTAAAGCTCCCTGTAGCCTCTCCAGTTCCTATGTTACTTTATGTAACTGATTCACTAAAACTTCCTCTAGCCTCTCCAGTTCCTAAGTTACTTTATGTAACTGATTCACTAAAGCTCAATGTAGCCTCTCCAGTTCCTATGTAACTGATTCACTAAAGCTCCCTATTGCCTCTCCAGTTCCTATGTTACTTTTTGTAACTGATTCACTAAAGCTCCCTGTAGCTTCACCAGTACCTATGTTACTTTACGTAACTGATTCACTAAAGCTCCCTACAGCCTCTCCAGTTCCTATGTTACTTTATGTAACTGATTCACTAAAGATCCCTGTAGCCTCTCCAGTTCCTATGTTACTATATGTAATTGATTCACTAACGCTCCCTGTAGCCTCTCCAGTTCCTATGTTACTTTATGTAACTGATTCACTAAAGCTCCCTACAGCCTCTCCAGTTCCTATGTTACTTTATGTAACTGATTCACTAAAGCTCCCTACATCCTCTCCAGTTCCTATGTTACTTTATGTAACTGATTCACTAAAGCTCCCTATAGCCTCTCCAGTTCCTATGTTCCTATATGTAAATGATTCACTAAAGCTCCCTGTAGCCTCTCCAGTTCCTATGTTACTTTATGTAACTGATTCACTAAAGCTCCCTGTAGCCTCTCCAGTTCCTATGTTACTATATGTAACTGATTCACTAAAGCTCCCTGTAGCCTCTCCAGTTCCTATGTTACTTTATGTAACTGATTCACTAAAGCTCCCTGTAGCCTCTCCAGTTCCTACGTTACTTTATGTAACTGATTCACTAAAACTCCCTGTAGCCTCTCCAGTTCCTATATGCAACTGATTCACTAAAGCTCCCTGTAGCCTCTCCAGTTCCTATTTTACTTTATGTAACTGATTCACTAAACCTCCCTGTAGCCTCTCCAGTTCCTATTTTACTTTATGTAACTGATTCACTAAAGCTCCCTGTAGCCTCTCCAGTTTCTTTGTTACTATATGTAACTGATTCACTAATGCTCCCTATAGCCTCTCCAGTTCCTATGTTACTATATGTAACTGATTCACAAAAGCTCCCTGTAGCCTCTCCAGTTCCTATGTTACTTTATGTAACTGATTCACTAAAGCTCCCTGTAGCCTCTCCAGTTCCTATATGCAACTGATTCACTAAAGCTCCCTGTAGCCTCTCCAGTTCCTATTTTACTTTATGTAACTGATTCACTAAAGCTCCCTGTAGCCTCTCTAGTTCCTATGTTACTATATGTAACTGATTCACTAAAGCTCCCTCCAGCCTCTCCAGTTCCTATGTTACTTTATGTAACTGATTCACTAAAGCTCCCAGTAGCCTCCCCAGTTCCTATGTTACTTTATGTAACTGATTCACTAAAGCTCCCTCCAGCCTCTCCAGTTCCTATGTTACTTTATGTAACTGATTCACTAAAGCTCCCAGTAGCCTCCCCAGTTCCTATGTTACTTTATGTAACTGATTCACTAAAGCTCCCTACAGCCTCTCCATTTCCTATGTTACTTTATGTAACTGATTCACTAAAGCTGCCTCCAGCCTCTCCAGTTCATAATTTACTATATGTATCCGATTCACTAAAGCTCCCTACAGCCTCCCCAGTTCCTATGTGTCAGGGTGCCAGGAATCAGACTGAGACGAGAAGTGCAAAAATAATCACACCTTTATTAATAGCAAAAAATAATAAAAAGTCCACAAGTCAAATAACAAGCCAGGAATGAAAACCAGAGCTGGTAGTCAGACGAGCCGAGTCAGGAGCCAAAGCGAATATTCAGACGAGCCGGAGTCAGGAACAAGCCAGGGATCAGGAACCAGGATGGACGTCAGGCAGCCAGGTAATACACAGGAACTCTCACAAACATGTCTGTTACGGTTGCCTCCAGGCTGGCTGGAAGTTGGACCGTAGAAAAGGATGCTCCTAGCGCTCACCAAAGGAGCAGCAGCACCGTGGACACTCTATAACTGCTGCGTAGCCACCATAAGTAATGCAGACTCTATAAACCACCGCTGCTGGGCTGGTATCTCGCCGTCTGCTCTGCGCCCTGGACCTATGACCAGGCTCCAGTAGGTGAACCTCTTCCTTATGTAGCAATCCCTGTAGCTAAGGGAGTATGAAGAGCATAGCAATCCCTGTAGTGATTATAAGCTGTCCCCTACAAACATGAGTCAAAGCTTCAAGTTAGAGGGTCAACATAGGTCTGATGTGCTGGAGCACACAGCCTCCTTTTTATTGAGGTTACATGCAAACAGGACACTCTCAGGGGGAGGCATAAAATCCCCCATCACACATTTGATATTAGATAGAGAGACACTCCCTTTGACAGGCCACAACATTTACTTCAGCAGATAACATTACACACAATAAAACAATGCAGTCCACCTTATCAATACTAGTCTGATTAGACAATGGGAAAGTTGATCACTAAACCTAATTAGAGCTAATCCCAGCAGACTTGTATGTAGAATAGGTTTCTTGAAGCTGAACAAAATTTAACTCTTAATGGCACACAATGAAACTGAACCAAGTGGGCGAAAGCCAGGGACAAGTCATTTCACAGGTCTGGGGACATAGTCTTAAAGGGGGCATTGTTCACCAGAGTCACAATATGTCCCCAGACGTTTCCCAAAGGGCCACACACACCCAACAAAAGTCAATATACTCTCAGGGGCACAATCTTCCAGGGGCCATAGTCATGAGGAAGGAGGCTGGCAAATAGGCTTCTCCAAAATCCAGGGAAGCAGGGCAACCTTCCATTTAAAGGGCCAGTCACAAATAGCAGTTTGTAACATATCTCCCCTTTTGGAGGGAGACTAACAAGGCACCTGACCTTCTGTCGGTCAGTGCCTAAGTTAGTCTCGCAACCCACCCACAAATAAACACTAGCAGCAAAGCAGCCCCCCCACAACAAGTAGCACTGGCCTGTAGGTTCCAGGTTATAGGATGAAAGTGTAGCATCCTCTGCCTTCCTGGCGCAGCTGGGCAAATAGCTGGTGGTACTTGGGGGGCAGAGGCCAGCGGCACTCTGCCCTGGTGCCAGCGCTTCTGCTGGGGTGAGGGGTTTGCAGGCCAGTCCTGTAACAAGGGGGTCTGTAGGGCAGAGGCCAGCAGCGCTCTGTCCTGATGCCAGCTCTTCTGCTGTGGGAATTGGGGCATAGTCCTGCCCGGTGGCAAAGAGAACGTGGGGGTCAGTGGGGGTTAACATCTCCACTGTTAACCCTGGGCCCAAGTTAGGAGTTAGCTGGGGAGGGGGAGATTGGCTTACCTCCTCCTCCTGATACTCCGGTGGCCGTTGGGAAGGGAGGTCGATGCTTTCCGCTTCCTGTGGAACATGCTGCGGCTGGGGAGAGAGACCGGTTGTCTCCTCTCCCTGGAAGGCACACTCCGGCTGGGGAGGGAGGTCGATGCTCTCCCCTCCCTGTAGCTGGGTCTGTCGCTGGGGATCTGGGCCGCCTGCCCAGCATCCCTGTAGGGCCGGTAGAGAGACTGCGGTCCCATCTCCACCTGCCTGCTGGGGGTCCTCCCAGGACCAGTCTATGAGGCCTGCTGCCTCTGGTATCTCTGGCTGGGGAAGGGGACTGGTTGTCTCTTCCCTCTGCACGGTATACTGCCGCTGGGGAGGGAGGTCGCTGCTCTCCTCTCCCTGTAACTCTGGCTGCCGCTGGGAAGGGAGGTCGTTGCTCTCCGCTCCCTGTGACTCACTTTCTCGCTGGAGACCAGGTGTCCAGACCCTCAAACTCCACAGTTGGCGCTCAAAGGCTCGTGCCGCTTTGTTCTCCGTATCCAATTCCCGGATGATGCGACTGACTACCTCCTGTGCAGGGTCTGGACCATATCGGACTAGCCTCCTCTTTACCTCTGGAACGAAATCCGTGCCCTCATAGCGACGGATCAGGTTGAGGTGCTCTTCACAGGGTTCTGAATAGTGTCTTGTCAGCTCCATGCTGCTGTAGGTAGGGACGCTGCGCAGTGGCTAGCGTTGCCCTCAATAACTCTCCTACGATACCAGTGCTGTTGTGGTGCTGCTCCTTGCGCTAGGACGCTATCCCACCGCTGCCGCCAAATGTTACGGTTGCCTCCAGGCTGGCTGGAAGTTGGACCGTAGAAAAGGATGCTCCTAGTGCTCACCAAAGAATCATCAGCACCATAGTCAGCAATCCCTGTAGTGATATTAGCTGAATCCTACAAACATGAGTCAAAGCTTCAAGTTAGAGGGTCAACATAGGTCTGATGTGCTGGAGCACACAGCCTCCTTTTTATTGAGGTTACATGCAAACAGGACACTCTCAGGGGGAGGCATAAAATCCCCCATCACACATTTGATATTAGATAGAGAGACACTCCCTTTGACAGGCCACAACATTTACTTCAGCAGATAACATTACACACAATAAAACAATGCAGTCCACCTTATCAATACTAGTCTGATTAGACAATGGGAAAGTTGATCACTAAACCTAATTAGAGCTAATCCCAGCAGACTTGTATGTAGAATAGGTTTCTTGAAGCTGAACAAAATTTAACTCTTAATGGCACACAATGAAACTGAACCAAGTGGGCGAAAGCCAGGGACAAGTCATTTCACAGGTCTGGGGACATAGTCTTAAAGGGGGCATTGTTCACCAGAGTCACAATATGTCCCCAGACGTTTCCCAAAGGGCCACACACACCCAACAAAAGTCAATATACTCTCAGGGGCACAATCTTCCAGGGGCCATAGTCATGAGGAAGGAGGCTGGCAAATAGGCTTCTCCAAAATCCAGGGAAGCAGGGCAACCTTCCATTTAAAGGGCCAGTCACAAATAGCAGTTTGTAACAATGTCTGAGACAACGCAAAGGCAAAGCTTACTGTACAGAGGCATTTTAAATAATAAGTGATGACATCACAATTCTGAGACTGCATCCTGTCTCACATGGATGATGCACACCAGTCTGGCCATAAAAGGAAGTGCAGGAATTGAGCAGCATCCCCCACAATGCACCATAGTCAGGAAGAGAGGTGAGTAAAATGGCTGCCAGCAGCACATGGCAAACACAACAGGGAAAAAACCCTGACAGTACCCTCCCCTCAATGACCCCTCCCCCGCGGGAGGACAAAAGGCTTTTTGGGGAAAAGGGCATGGAAGGCACGGAGGAGGGCGGGAGCATGAACATCAGAGGAGTGAACCCAAGAACGCTCCTCCGGACCGTAGCCCCTCCAGTGAACCAAATACTGTGCATGGCTCCTGGACATACGAGAGTCAATAATGCTGCTGACCTCATACTCCTCATTGTTGTCAACAAAGATAGGACGGGGATGAGGCAACACAGTGGTAAACCGATTACAAACCAATGGTTTCAAGAGGGAGACATGAAAAACATTGGAGATGCGCATAGCAGGAGGAAGGTCAAGAACATAGGCCACAGGATTAACCCGTCGGAGTATTTGAAAAGGACCAACATAACGGGGAGCCAATTTATTGGAAGGCACACGAAGGTTCAAGTTGCGGGAGGACAGCCAAACTCTCTCACCAACCTGGTAGGAAGGTGTGGGCAAACGCCTACGATCAGCCTGTAACTTTTGGCACTGCATAGAATGATGAAGGCAATCCTGAATCTGCACCCACGTGGAACGGAGTTGCAGGAGATGCTCCTCCAAAGCCAGAATACCCTGAGACATGAATGAATCAGGCAACAAGTATGGTTGAAACCCACAATTCCCCATGAACGGGGATATCTTGGAGGAAGCAATGGAGGAACTGTTCCAGAGCTTGATTAGACCATTCTGCAGCCCCATTAGATTGAAGGTGATATGCCAAGGAAAAGGAAAGCTGGATCCCCATTTGAGCACAAAAGGAACGCCAAAATCTGGAGACAAACTGACTACCCCTGTCCGACACTATTACCTTGGGTAACCCATGTAAACGGAAGACCTCCCGGGCAAAAATTGAAGCAAGCTCCTGAGCGGTAGGCAGCTTCATCAAGGGAACGCAATGTGACATTTTAGAAAAACGGTCAACCACCATAAGGATAACAGTATTGCCATTGGAAACAGGAAGCTCGACAATGAAGTCCATGGAAAGATGTGTCCAAGGACGCTCACCATTAGCAATAGGTTGAAGAAGACCCACAGGAAGACGTCAAGGAGTCTTATTCTGTGCACAAACTGAGCAGGAGGCAACATATGCAGCAACATCAGAACTAAGACCTGGCCACCAGAATTGTCGAGTGACAGACCAAATCATTTGGTTCTTGCCTGGGTGACCTGCGGCTTTAGGATAGTGGTAAGTGTGCAAAAATTTAGTTTGAAGATTCTCAGGAACAAAACACCACTAGGTTTCTCAGGAGGTGCATTTGTTTGTGCAGCCAGGATCTCCTCCCCCAAGGGAGAAGTCAAATTAGTACGTATGGTAGCCAAAATATGGTCAGGAGGTATAACAGGAGTAGGTACAGACTCCTCCTTGGACAGAGGTGAAAATTGTCGAGAGAGGGCATCAGACCTAACATTCTTACTACCAGGCAGGTAGGAGACCACATAATTAAACCGAGACAAAAATAGCGCCCATCTGGCCTGTCGGGGCGACAAATGTTTTGCTTCAGATAGATAAGTTAAATTCTTAAGGTCAGTAAGAATGAACACTGGCACGCTAGTACCCTCGAGAAGATGCCTCCATTCCTTAAGTGCCAAAATTATGGCCAGTAATTCCCTGTCTCCAATTTCATAATTGCACTCCGCTGGAGACAATTTCTTAGCGACGAAACCACCGTCAGGCGTAGGACGTTGAGACAAGAGGGCACCTACTCCAGTCTCAGACGCATCGACCTCAAGAACGAAAGGCAGGACAGGGTTAGGATGAGCCAGAACTGGAGTGGCAGCAAAGGCAGTCTTAAGACTATCAAAGGCCTTAATGGCAGTAGGTGACCAATGGAGTGGATCATTCTCTTTACGGGTCACGTCTGTGATAGGTTTGACCAAGGAAGAAATTTTTTTAATAAACTTTCTATAGTAATTGGCGAACCCCAAAAAACGTTGAATAGACTGAAGACCAACTGGGCGAGGCCACTGCAGAACTGCAGATAACATGTCAGGATACATGGAGAACCCTGCAACGGAGATAACATAACCTAGGAAGGTTACTTGAGTCTGATGGAACTCACATTTCTCGAGTTTACAAAACAGGCCATTCTCACGTAGTCTCTGAAAAACCTGTGTAACATCAGAACTATGAGCCTCAAGTGTGGGTGAGTGTATGAGGATGTCGTGTAAGTACACCACAACACACTGTTGCAACATATCTCGTAGGCAGTGATGTGCGGTGACTTCAGAGGCTGGTGAGGCAGTGTCTAGGAATCGGATACGCCTTCATTCTTTAGATATCCTTTGTTGAAGAAATAGCAATTGCACATGGGCGAGCCAATATCTATATGCAGCCACCATTCAGTATCTACTGAGCATATTTAGATATGATTTTCAACTAAGGATATCTGATTTTCTTCATTCTTTTGATATCCTTTGTTGAAAAGCATATCTAAATATGCTTATAAGCTATCGAGCATATTTAGATATGAATTTCAACAAAGGATATCTGATTTCCTTCATTCTTTTGATATCCTTTGTGGACAAGCATATCTAAATATGCTCAGTAGCTAATGAGCATATTTAGATATGATTTTCAACAAAGGATATCAAAAGAATGAAGGAAATCAGATATCCTTTGTTGAAATTCATATCTAAATATGCTCAATAGCTACTGAGCATATTTAGATATGCTTTTCAACAAAGGATATCAAAAGAATGAAGAAAATCAGATATCCTTTGTTGAAATTCATATCTAAATATGCTCAGTAGCTACAGAGCATATTTAGATATGCTTTTCAAAGGATATGTGTGTGTGTAGTGTATATCTGCATGTGTATGTATATGTGTGTAATTGTATACATGTGTGTGTGTTTAGTGTATATCTGCTTGTGTATGTATATGTGTGTAATTGTATACATGTGTGTGTTTAGTGTATATCTGCATGTGTATGTATATGTGTGTAATTGTATACATGTGTGTGTGTTTAGTGTATATCTGCTTGTGTATGTATATGTGTGTAATTGTATACATGTGTGTGTTTAGTGTATATCTGCATGTGTATGTATATGTGTGTATACATGTGTGTGTTTAGCGTATATCTGCATGTGTATGTATATGTGTGTATACATGTGTGTGTTTAGTGTATATCTGCATGTGTATGTATATGTGTGTAATTGTATACATGTGTGTGTTTAGTGTATATCTGCATGTGTATGTATATGTGTGTAATTGTATACATGTGTGTGTTTAGTGTATATCTGCTTGTGTATGTATATGTGTGTAATTGTATACATGTGTGTGTGTTTAGTGTATATCTGCATGTGTATGTATATGTGTGTAATTGTATACATGTGTGTGTTTAGTGTATATCTGCATGTGTATGTATATGTGTGTATACATGTGTGTGTTTAGCGTATATCTGCATGTGTATGTATATGTGTGTATACATGTGTGTGTTTAGTGTATATCTGCATGTGTATGTATATGTGTGTAATTGTATACATGTGTGTGTTTAGTGTATATCTGCATGTGTATGTATATGTGTGTAATTGTATACATGTGTGTGTTTAGTGTATATCTGCATGTGTATGTATATGTGTGTAATTGTATACATGTGTGTGTTTAGTGTATATCTGCTTGTGTATGTATATGTGTGTAATTGTATACATGTGTGTGTGTTTAGTGTATATCTGCATGTGTATGTATATGTGTGTAATTGTATACATGTGTGTGTTTAGTGTATATATGCATGTGTATGTATATGTGTGTATACATGTGTGTGTTTAGCGTATATCTGCATGTGTATGTATATGTGTGTATACATGTGTGTGTTTAGTGTATATCTGCATGTGTATGTATATGTGTGTAATTGTATACATGTGTGTGTTTAGTGTATATCTGCATGTGTATGTATATGTGTGTAATTGTATACATGTGTGTGTTTAGTGTATATCTGCATGTGTATGTATATGTGTGTAATTGTATACATGTGTGTGTTTAGTGTATATCTGCATGTGTATGTATATGTGTGTATACATGTGTGTGTTTAGCGTATATCTGCATGTGTATGTATATGTGTGTATACATGTGTGTGTTTAGTGTATATCTGCATGTGTATGTATATGTGTGTAATTGTATACATGTGTGTGTTTAGTGTATATCTGCTTGTGTATGTATATGTGTGTAATTGTATACATGTGTGTGTTTAGTGTATATCTGCTTGTGTATGTATATGTGTGTAATTGTATACATGTGTGTGTGTTTAGTGTATATCTGCTTGTGTATGTATATGTGTGTAATTGTATACATGTGTGTGTTTAGTGTATATCTGCTTGTGTATGTATATGTGTGTAATTGTATACATGTGTGTGTGTTTAGTGTATATCTGCTTGTGTATGTATATGTGTGTAATTGTATACATGTGTGTGTTTAGTGTGTATGTATATGTGTGTATACATGTGTGTGTTTAGCGTATATCTGCATGTGTATGTATATGTGTGTATACATGTGTGTGTTTAGCGTATATCTGCATGTGTATGTATATGTGTGTATACATGTGTGTGTTTAGCGTATATCTGCATGTGTATGTATATGTGTGTATACATGTGTGTGTTTAGTGTATATCTGCATGTGTATGTATATGTGTGTATACATGTGTGTGTTTAGCGTATATCTGCATGTGTATGTATATGTGTGTAATTGTATACATGTGTGTGTTTAGTGTATATCTGCATGTGTATGTATATGTGTGTAATTGTATACATGTGTGTGTTTAGTGTATATCTGCATGTGTATGTATATGTGTGTAATTGTATACATGTGTGTGTGTTTAGTGTATATCTGCTTGTGTATGTATATGTGTGTAATTGTATACATGTGTGTGTTTAGTGTATATCTGCTTGTGTATGTATATGTGTGTAATTGTATACATGTGTGTGTGTTTAGTGTATATCTGCTTGTGTATGTATATGTGTGTAATTGTATACATGTGTGTGTTTAGTGTATATCTGCTTGTGTATGTATATGTGTGTAATTGTATACATGTGTGTGTGTGTTTAGTGTATATCTGCTTGTGTATGTATATGTGTGTAATTGTATACATGTGTGTGTTTAGTGTATATCTGCATGTGTATGTATATGTGTGTATACATGTGTGTGTTTAGCGTATATCTGCATGTGTATGTATATGTGTGTATACATGTGTGTGTTTAGCGTATATCTGCATGTGTATGTATATGTGTGTATACATGTGTGTGTTTAGCGTATATATGCATGTGTATGTATATGTGTGTATACATGTGTGTGTTTAGTGTATATCTGCTTGTGTATGTATATGTGTGTATACATGTGTGTGTTTAGCGTATATCTGCATGTGTATGTATATGTGTGTATACATGTGTGTGTTTAGCGTATATCTGCATGTGTATGTATATGTGTGTATACATGTGTGTGTTTAGTGTATATCTGCATGTGTATGTATATGTGTGTATACATGTGTGTGTTTAGCGTATATCTGCATGTGTATGTATATGTGTGTATACATGTGTGTGTTTAGCGTATATCTGCATGTGTATGTATATGTGTGTATACATGTGTGTGTTTAGCGTATATCTGCATGTGTATGTATATGTGTGTAATTGTATACATGTGTGTGTTTAGTGTATATCTGCATGTGTATGTATATGTGTGTATACATGTGTGTGTTTAGCGTATATCTGCATGTGTATGTATATGTGTGTATACATGTGTGTGTTTAGCGTATATCTGCATGTGTATGTATATGTGTGTATACATGTGTGTGTTTAGCGTATATCTGCATGTGTATGTATATGTGTGTATACATGTGTGTGTTTAGTGTATATCTGCATGTGTATGTATATGTGTGTAATTGTATACATGTGTGTGTGTTTAGTGTATATCTGCTTGTGTATGTATATGTGTGTAATTGTATACATGTGTGTGTTTAGTGTATATCTGCATGTGTATGTATATGTGTGTATACATGTGTGTGTTTAGTGTATATCTGCATGTGTATGTATATGTGTGTATACATGTGTGTGTTTAGTGTATATCTGCATGTGTATGTATATGTGTGTATACATGTGTGTGTTTAGCGTATATCTGCATGTGTATGTATATGTGTGTATACATGTGTGTGTTTAGTGTATATCTGCATGTGTATGTATATGTGTGTAATTGTATACATGTGTGTGTGTTTAGTGTATATCTGCTTGTGTATGTATATGTGTGTAATTGTATACATGTGTGTGTTTAGTGTATATCTGCATGTGTATGTATATGTGTGTATACATGTGTGTGTTTAGCGTATATCTGCATGTGTATGTATATGTGTGTATACATGTGTGTGTTTAGCGTATATCTGCATGTGTATGTATATGTGTGTATACATGTGTGTGTTTAGCGTATATCTGCATGTGTATGTATATGTGTGTATACATGTGTGTGTTTAGCGTATATCTGCATGTGTATGTATATGTGTGTATACATGTGTGTGTTTAGCGTATATCTGCTTGTGTATGTATATGTGTGTAATTGTATACATGTGTGTGTTTAGTGTATATCTGCATGTGTATGTATATGTGTGTATACATGTGTGTGTTTAGTGTATATCTGCATGTGTATGTATATGTGTGTATACATGTGTGTGTTTAGCGTATATCTGCATGTGTATGTATATGTGTGTATACATGTGTGTGTTTAGCGTATATCTGCATGTGTATGTATATGTGTGTATACATGTGTGTGTTTAGCGTATATCTGCATGTGTATGTATATGTGTGTATACATGTGTGTGTTTAGTGTATATCTGCATGTGTATGTATATGTGTGTATACATGTGTGTGTTTAGCGTATATCTGCATGTGTATGTATATGTGTGTATACATGTGTGTGTTTAGCGTATATCTGCATGTGTATGTATATGTGTGTATACATGTGTGTGTTTAGTGTATATCTGCATGTGTATGTATATGTGTGTAATTGTATACATGTGTGTGTGTTTAGTGTATATCTGCATGTGTATGTATATGTGTGTAATTGTATACATGTGTGTGTGTTTAGTGTATATCTGCTTGTGTATGTATATGTGTGTAATTGTATACATGTGTGTGTTTAGTGTATATCTGCATGTGTATGTATATGTGTGTATACATGTGTGTGTTTAGCGTATATCTGCATGTGTATGTATATGTGTGTATACATGTGTGTGTTTAGCGTATATCTGCATGTGTATGTATATGTGTGTATACATGTGTGTGTTTAGCGTATATCTGCATGTGTATGTATATGTGTGTATACATGTGTGTGTTTAGCGTATATCTGCTTGTGTATGTATATGTGTGTAATTGTATACATGTGTGTGTTTAGTGTATATCTGCATGTGTATGTATATGTGTGTATACATGTGTGTGTTTAGCGTATATCTGCATGTGTATGTATATGTGTGTATACATGTGTGTGTTTAGCGTATATCTGCATGTGTATGTATATGTGTGTATACATGTGTGTGTTTAGCGTATATCTGCATGTGTATGTATATGTGTGTATACATGTGTGTGTTTAGTGTATATCTGCATGTGTATGTATATGTGTGTATACATGTGTGTGTTTAGCGTATATCTGCTTGTGTATGTATATGTGTGTAATTGTATACATGTGTGTGTTTAGTGTATATCTGCATGTGTATGTATATGTGTGTATACATGTGTGTGTTTAGCGTATATATGCATGTGTATGTATATGTGTGTATACATGTGTGTGTTTAGCGTATATCTGCATGTGTATGTATATGTGTGTATACATGTGTGTGTTTAGCGTATATCTGCATGTGTATGTATATGTGTGTATACATGTGTGTGTTTAGCGTATATCTGCATGTGTATGTATATGTGTGTATACATGTGTGTGTTTAGTGTATATCTGCATGTGTATGTATATGTGTGTATACATGTGTGTGTTTAGCGTATATCTGCATGTGTATGTATATGTGTGTATACATGTGTGTGTTTAGTGTATATCTGCATGTGTATGTATATGTGTGTAATTGTATACATGTGTGTGTGTTTAGTGTATATCTGCATGTGTATGTATATGTGTGTAATTGTATACATGTGTGTGTTTAGTGTATATCTGCATGTGTATGTATATGTGTGTAATTGTATACATGTGTGTGTGTTTAGTGTATATCTGCATGTGTATGTATATGTGTGTAATTGTATACATGTGTGTGTGTTTAGTGTATATCTGCATGTGTATGTATATGTGTGTATACATGTGTGTGTTTAGCGTATATCTGCTTGTGTATGTATATGTGTGTAATTGTATACATGTGTGTGTTTAGTGTATATCTGCATGTGTATGTATATGTGTGTATACATGTGTGTGTTTAGCGTATATATGCATGTGTATGTATATGTGTGTATACATGTGTGTGTTTAGCGTATATCTGCATGTGTATGTATATGTGTGTATACATGTGTGTGTTTAGCGTATATCTGCATGTGTATGTATATGTGTGTATACATGTGTGTGTTTAGCGTATATCTGCATGTATATGTATATGTGTGTATACATGTGTGTGTTTAGTGTATATCTGCATGTGTATGTATATGTGTGTATACATGTGTGTGTTTAGCGTATATCTGCATGTGTATGTATATGTGTGTATACATGTGTGTGTTTAGTGTATATCTGCATGTGTATGTATATGTGTGTAATTGTATACATGTGTGTGTGTTTAGTGTATATCTGCATGTGTATGTATATGTGTGTAATTGTATACATGTGTGTGTTTAGTGTATATCTGCATGTGTATGTATATGTGTGTATACATTTGTGTGTGTTTTTGCCTTTACAACAACACAAGTACATTAGTTATCATAATATCTAGTTGCAAGTTCAACACATACAAACCAAAATAATGTAACATGTTTATCTATTGTACGTTGTATTATTTCTATCTAGAAATAAATCTCACCTCCATCTTAGCAAAAAGAAGAAAAAGAAAAAAGAGAAAACTTTGTGGCCCTTTGAGACAGAAGTTTGGACACCCCACAATCTACAAGAACACAAGTGTGTGTGTTATAAATAATATCAACTAACTAACTTCATCAAGTGCCGCCAGCCGCCACCTACCTAAAAAAAGAATGTGATTCAATAGATTGGCAGCCTCAGTCACTCACTATAAGTCAGACTCAGAGTCACACAAAGCTCCCTCCCAATAGCCCCCACTCTTCATTTAACCAGGTATATTTTTCACAATTGAGCAGTGACAGCCATTTTACCCCATGGCTGCTAGTAACATAAAAATCAACATTTTGTCTCTCTGCAGTCTGCACTCTGCACCACAAATGAACAGCAGTTTGACCCCCTTGACTGCCACTTATTTACTTCTGCTCCATATTTGTAATGCAGTGATGCATATGAGATATTTTACATTAATTAAACCTATGGACTTTAAAAAACTGGACAAATAAATAACTAGTATCAATAATTTCCACTACATATTGCCTATTATTTAAATACACCTCTCCTCATTTACATCTTGCCTTCCCTAGGTAGAACAAAAAATTGACTTGCAAATTTTTGGATATGGACAGTTGGACACCATTGATAATTGGGGGTATTTCAGTAATTATTGGGGTTCTTAGCAGCCCCAAGATCCCTCTTGAGCTGACTCAATAGGTGAGAGGTTACATAAAATGGGTGACTTGATTTAATAATAATTATTACTAGTAAATAACCAAAAACAGGCTACAGCTTTTATAGTGACTGAGACGACAAGGAAGTTGGTTTCTTATTCAAGCTGTTTCTTATTCGGGAAATTCTGTTTCTTATTCATGGAAGTTGGTTTCTTATTCAATTTTTTTGTCAGACTGCTTTAACCCCTTAATGACCACAGCACTTTTCCATTTTCTGTCCATTTGGGACCAAGGCTATTTTTACATTTTTGCAGTGTTTGTGTTTAGCTGTAATTTTCCTCTTACTCTTTTACTGTACCCACACATATTATATACCGTTTTTCTCGCCATTAAATGGACTTTCTAAAGATACCAATATTTTCATCATATCATTTACTATAAAAAAAAATATAAAATATGAGGAAAAAATGGAAAAAAACACACTTTTTCTAACTTTGTCCCCCAAAATCTGTTACACATCTACAACCACCAAAAAACACCCATGCTAAATAGTTTCTAAATTTTGTCCTGAGTTTAGAAATACCCAATGTTTACACGTTCTTTGCTTTTTTTGCAAGTTATAGGGCAATAAATACAAGTAGCACTTTGCCATTTCCAAACCACTTTTTTTAAAAATTAGCGCTAGTTACATTGGGACACTGATATCTGTCAGGAATCCCTGAATATCCCTTGACATGTATATATATTATTTTTTAGAACACATCCCAAAGTATTGATCTAGGCCCATTTTGGTATATTTCAAGCCACCATTTCACCACCAAATGCGATCAAATAAAAAAAATTGTTCACTTTTTCACAAATTTTTTCACAAACTTTAGGATTCTCACTGAAATTATTTACAAACAGCTTGTGCATTATGGCATAAATGGTTGTAAATTTTTCTCTGGAATCCCCTTTGTTCAGAAATAGCAGACATATATAGCTTTGACGTTGCTTTTTGGTAATTAGAAGGCCGCTAAATGCCACTGCGCACCATGCGTGTATTATGCACAGCAGGGAAGGGGTTAATAAGGGAGCATGTAGGGAGCTTTTTGGGGTAATTTTAGCTTTAGTGTAGTGTAGTAGACAACCCAAAGTATTGATCTACGCCCATTTTGGTATATTTCATGCCACCATTTCACCGCCAAATGCGATCAAATAAAAAAAAACGTTAAATTTTTCAAAATTTTAGATTTCTCACTGAAATCATTTACAAACATTTTGTGCAATTATGGCACAAATGGTTGTAAATGCTTCTCTGGGGTCTCCTTTGTTCAAAAATAGCAGACATATATGGATTTGGTGTTGCTTTTTGGTAATTAGAAGGCCGCTAAATGCCACTGCGCACAACACGTGAATTATGCCCAGCAATGAAGGGGTTAATTAGGTAGCTTGTATGGAGTTTGCAGGGTTAATTTTAGCTTTAGTGTAGAGATCAGCTTCCCACCTGACACATCAGACCCCCTGATCCCTCCCAAAGAGCTCTCTTTCCTCCCCCACCCCAAAAATTGTCCCCACCATCTTAAGTACTGGCAGAAAGTCTGCCAGTACTAAAATAAAAGGTATCCTTTTTTTATATATAGCATATTTACATATGCTGCTGTGTAAGATTCCCCCCCTTAGCCCCCAACCTCCCTGATCCCCCCCAAAACAGCTCTCTAACCCTCCCCCTCTGCCTTATTGGGGGCCATCTTGGGTACTGGCAGCTGTCTGCCAGTACCCAGTTTGCATGTAAAAATGTCTTTATTTTTTTTATTTTTTGGTTTTTCTGCAGTGTAGCTTCCCCCCCCCACCCAAGACTAATCCCCCACCCCCTCCCAGATCCCTTAGATGACTTTAATTAGGGATTTTTTTCCCTCCTTTCTCCCCATAATACAAAAAAACGTTTCTGTAGTGTAAGTGGTTCCCACCCGCTCCCTCCCCGTGCACGCGCCCGCCCAACACCCCCCGTGCGCGCCCCCGGCGATACCGCCCCCGATCCCGCCCCCCTCTCTGACCAAGAAGCCATTGATGGCCGCCCACCCACCTCCCACTTCAGCTCCCACACACCAACGAATGCGGCCATCGATGTCCGGTGCAGAGAGGGCCACAGAGTGGCTCTCTCTGCACCGGAGGGGTAAAAAATGTTATTGCAGGATGCCTCAATATCGAGGCATCCTGCAATAACCGGAAAACAGCTGGAAGTGATCAGGATCGCTTCCAGCTGCTTTCCACACTGAGGACGTGCAGGGTACGTTCTCAGGCGTTAACTGCCTTTCTTCTGAGGACGTACCCTGCACGTCCTCAGTCGTTAAGGGGTTAAATTTACTTTAAAATAAAAAAATCGGTTTTATTAAAATAATAATATGATTCATATAATGTAGTTACACAGAGGTGGAATCTCTTTATATAACAATTAGATATACAAACTTGAAAAAAGGGCATACGTTGGCACCACTACAAATATTACTATTTTGAATAAATAACATATATTTTCAAAGGGTTAATAACCATTGGGCCACTGATTTCACTATGAATTTATACAGGGTAGATCCCCCTCCATGTCATGCAATTGTTTTTAGCCTGGCCCAATGGTGTTTTTGGCACAGAAATTGATGCCAACACTGGCATAGGTGACATAATTCTCATTTTTGAATAAGTAACAGATATTTTCAAAGGGTTAATAACCATTGGGCCACTGATTTCACTTTGAATATATACAGGCAGATCCTCTTCCATGCCATGCAATTGTTTTTAACCTGGCACAATGGTGTTTTGGAACAGAAATTGATGCCAACCCTGGCATAGGTGACATAATTCTCATTTTTGAATAAGTAACAGATATTTTCAAAGGGTTAATAACCATTGGGCCAGGCTAAAAACAATAGCATGGCATGGAGGGGGATCTACCCTGTATATATTCATAGTGAAATCAGTGGCCCAATGGTTATTAACCCTTTGAAAATATATGTTATTTATTCAAAATAGTAATATTTGTAGTGGTGCCAACGTATGCCCTTTTTTCAAGTTTGTATATCTGTTATATAAAGAGATTCCACCTCTGTGTAACTACATTTATATGAATCATATTATTATTTTAATAAAACCTATTTTTTTATTTTAAAAAAAATTGAATAAGAAACCAACTTCCATGAATAAGAAACAGAATTTCACGAATAAGAAACAGCTTGAATAAGAAACCAACTTCCGTGTCGTGTGACTGAGCCTGCTGGGGCCCTGGGCCATCTTTTCTTTTAGGCGGCACTAAGTTGAAGTTAGATAACTTGAGTTGAACTTGTCAACTTGATATACATTTATTACAACGAACTTGCAGCCTCGCTGCCTCTATAGTCAAGGGAAGTGACTTGAGTCACTTGACTATTTTGGCAGCGAGGCTGCAAGTTCGTTGTAATAAATGTATAAGTTCAACTTCAACTCACGTTATCTAACTTCAACTTAGTGCCGCACTGCCGCCTAAAATAAAAGATTGGCCCAGGGCCCCAGCAGGCTCAGGAGGACAGGAGTCACTATAAAAGGATGAGGCCCGCCACCGCCACTGACAGTCTGACACCTACCTAAATCAATCTAATAGTAATCACAATTATTATATCACAATACATAGTCGATTCGAACTTCGAAGTTAACACAGTCACTGTCACACAACAACAACAGAAGAAGACAGTGAGTCAGTCAACCTGAACCCCAACCCCGCCACCACTGACCTACCTAAAAAGATGCGCCGCCGCCAAATATAGATAACAAGTACAACAAGACAAGTTGAAGTAGTCTTCTACGCTCCGGTTGCATGCAGAGGCGTAACTAGAAACCACAGGGCCCAGGTGCAAGAATCTAAGAAGGGCCCCTCACCCCCCCCCACCCCCCACCCAAAAAAGTGAGTTTTAAACATATATTATTATTTTTTTTAACATTTATTACAGAAAAAAATGTGAATCAGATCACGTCTGCAAAAGGAGGTACCCTGTGCGAACTGTCTGTGAGATGGTCTGACCCCCCCCCCCTATTACTGTATATAGTGACACTGTTTAACCCACCAGTACTGTATATAGTGAGTCAGTGACACAGTCTGTAATCTGCCGGTGAGATGGCTGGCCTGACCCTACCAGCCCCAGTACTTTATGTCACAAACTACTGTGGTCACTTTATAGTCCTGCCCCCCCATACTGTATATAGTGGTACTGTATAGTGACACTGTTTACCCCCTCCCCTCATGCTGTAGTAACAAGGTCTGTAATTTGATGGTTCCACAAACAAACACAATTGCGACCTCAGCACCCCCTGTAGCTCTGCCCCTGGACAGACAATAAGCACTGTGATATTACTGTGACACTGGCACCAATTAGCTCAGACAATAAGCATTGTGATATTACTGTGACACTGGTACAAATTATCTGAGACAGATAATAAGCACTGTGATATTAATGTGACACTGGCACCAATTAGCTCAGACAATAAGCACTGTGATATTACTGTGACAGTAATATCACAGTGCTTATTGTCTGAGATAATTGGTGCCAGTGTCACAGTAATATCACAGTGCTTATTGTCTGAGATGCTTGGTGCCAGTGTCACAGTAATATCACAGTGCTTATTGTCTGAGATAATTGGTGCCAGTGTCACAGTAATATCACAGTGTTTATTGTCTGAGATACTTGGTGCCAGTGTCACAATAATATCACAGTGCTTATTGTCTGAGATACTTGGTGCCAGTGTCACAGTAATATCACAGTGTTATTGTCTGAGATAATTGGTGCCAGTGTCACAGTAATATCACAGTGTTTATTGTCTGAGATAATTGGTGCCAGTGTCACAGTAATATCACAGTACTTATTGTCTGAGATAATTGGTGCCAGTGTCACAATAATATCACAGTGCTTATTGTCTGAGCTAATTGGTGCCAGTGTCACAGTAATATCACAGTACTTATTGTCTGAGAAAATTGGTGCCAGTGTCACAGTAATATCAGTGTTTATTGTCTGAGATAATTGGTGCCAGTGTCACAGTAATATCACAGTGCTTATTGTCTGAGATAATTGGTGACAGTGTCACAGTAATATCACAGTGCTTATTGTCTGAGATGCTTGGTGCCAGTGTCACAGTAATATCACAGTGCTTATTGTCTGAGATAATTGGTGCCAGTGTCACAATAATATCACAGTGCTTATTGTCTGAGATAATTAGTGCCAGTGTCACAATAATATCACAGTGCTTATTGTCTGAGATGCTTGGTGGCAGTGTCACAGTATTATCACAGTGTTTATTGTCTGAGATACTTGGTGGCAGTGTCACAGTAATATCACAGTGTTATTGTCAGAGATACTTGGTGCCAGTGTCACAGTAATATCACAGTGCTTATTGTCTGAGATAATTAGTGCCAGTGTCACAATAATATCACAGTGCTTATTGTCTGAGCTAATTGGTGCCAGTGTCCCATTAATATCACAGTGCTTATTGTCTCTCTCTCCCCCCTCTCTCTCTCTATCTCCCCCCTCTCTCTCTCTATCTCCCCTCTCTCTCTCTATCTCCCCTCTCTCTCTCTATCTCCCCTCCCCCTCTCTCTCTCCCCTCTATCTCTCTATCTCCTCTCTCTCTCTCTCTCTCTCTCTCTCTCTCTCTCTCTCTCTATCTCCCCTCTCCCCCCCCTCTCTCTCTCTCTCTCTCCCCCCCCTCTCTCTCTCTCCCCCCCTCTCTCTACCCCCTCTCTCTCTCTCTCTCCCCCCCTCTCTCTCTCCCCCCCCTCTCTCTCTCCCCCCCTCTCTCTCTCCCCCCCTCCCTCTCTCTCTCCCCCCTCTCCTCTCTCTCTCTCCTCTCTCTCTCTCCTCTCTCTCTCTCCCCTCTCTCTCTCCCCTCTCTCTCTCCCCTCTCTCTCTCTCCCCATCTCTCTCTCTCTCTCTCCCCCCCCCTCTCTCTCTCCCCCCCCCCTCTCTCTCTCCCCCCCCCTCTCTCTCTCTCTCCCCCCCCTCTCTCTACCCCCTCTCTCTCTCTCTCTCCCCCCCTCTCTCTCTCCCCCCCCTCTCTCTCTCCCCCCCTCCCTCTCTCTCTCCCCCCTCTCCTCTCTCTCTCCTCTCTCTCTCTCCCCTCTCTCTCTCCCCTCTCTCTCTCCCCATCTCTCCTCTGCCCCCTCTCTCTCTCCCCTCTCTCTCTCTCACCCCTCTCTCTCTCTCCCCTCTCTCTCTGTCTCCTCTCTCCCCCCTATCTATCTCCCCCCTCTCTCTCTCTCTGTCTCCTCTCTCTCCCCTATCTCCCCCCTCTGTCTCTCTCTCTCCCCTCTCTCTCTCTTCACATCTCCCCTCTCACTCCCCTCTTTCTCTCCCCTCTCTATCTTATCTCTCTCTCCCCCCATCTCTCTTTATTCCCTCTTGAGCTTTCTCTCCCCTCTTTTGAGCTGTTTGAGCTCTCTCCACGGCCCCGCCCCAGACCACGCCCCCTCCAGGACCTTCACGTTAGGCCACGCCCCTCCACGGACCCCCCCCCCCCCCCCGCGATATGCCACGCCCCCTCCACGGACCTCCGAGCTAGGCCAGGCCCCCATGAGCCATGTGGCATGCATACTTTACATAATACATTTATTACCAGGTGCAGGGACTCACTCTCACTCTGAAGATTTTCTCCCAGCTAGAGCCGACAAAACCATGTGCACTGTCACGACCACACCCGCGCCCCCCCCCCCCCCCCAGCCCCCTCAGTCTGACAGTGACTCTGAGGCTGAGCTGACTGAGGGGGGGCATGGTCATGCACGGTGAGCTCACTGAGTGCATGACCATGCCCCCCCTCAGTCTGACTCTGAGGAGCTCACCGTGCCCCTGCGGCCCCCCCTCAGTCTGTGTGTGAAGAAGCTTTAACTTACCTTCCACTCCATTCTTCTTCACTCGGTAGTCACTGGCTGTGACACTGCTGCTGCCAGTCTGCCGTGCTTTCCAGAGTCTCCCACTGGACCCAGGGCTTTCCACAGACCACACTCCAGACTTCTGCTACTGACAGACTGCACCGCACGTGCAGTCACAAGACAATTGATAAATGTGCGTGCGCAGCGTGCAGCCAGTCAGGAGGGAGCAGATATCAGTGCGCACCAAAATGCAAAGTTCCAGCCGGGGCAGCAGCGTACACCGCTCTGATCAAAGAAAGTGACAATTGGCTGCCCTAGTGCCCCCTGGGCCCCTGGTCATTATGAAAATGTGAATCGAACATGTCATAATAAGTTTTTTTTTTGGGAAAAAAAAAAAAATAAATAATAATAAAAAAACACCACCTGTCTTGTTGGGCCCCCCCGTTTGGGAGAACTGCTTGGCCCGGTCGCAATGGCGACCTTCACATCACCATTAGTTACGCCCCTGGTTGCATGCCAGCCCCAGTCAGATTCAGACGAGTTCTGAATCTGATTGGCTGAGAGTCAGACTAGTAGTGAGAGGCGGCCAGGACGGAGGCTAGCCTCCTGTGGAAGCGTATGGGGCGCATTGGAGAGCACTGCATTAGCACCTTTTCTCCTCTGGTGGCAGTCTCTCAGCGTCCCATACACTTCCACAGTAGTCAATGCATTCATATTGCGCAATGCAAGGACAGCCGGCTGTCCTTGTCTTGAGCAATATGAATGTATTGATGTATAAACAAACAGTGAGTCAGTTTTAATAAAATTTACACACAGAATCATGATTTTGGTGGAGGGGTGGGGGGGGTAGGGGGGGTCACCTTATTTTATAAAAAAAAAATATGAAAAAAAAAAAAAAAATTTTTTATTTTTTAATTTTAAATAAATGCTGCCTTTAATTACATAGATTGGCCAGGGGAGGCGCTGCCTCACCTGCCTCCTGTGACTGCACGTCACTGCTCGTAGGACATCATTAATACATTCCTGAAAAACAGCAGGAGCATTACATAGGCCAAAGGGCATTACAAGATACTCATAATGCCCGCTCCTGGTGTTAAATGCTGTTTTCCAGTCGTGGCCCTCCTTAATCCTAACGAGATTGTACGCTCCAATCAAGTTTAGTATAGACCGTAGCTCCCTTGAGGCAGTCAAAGAGTTCCGTAATAAGCAGAATAGGGTAAGCATTCTTAATGGTAAGACGATTAAGATATATAAAATCGATACATGGTCTTAACTCGCCACCGTTTTTCTTCACAAAGAAGAAGCCAGCCCCTGCAGGAGAGCAGGATTTGCAGATGATTCCCTGCGACAGAGCATCGGCAACATACTCCTCCATAGCACAATTCTCTGCAACAGACAGAGGGTACACCCAGCCCCGAGGAGGAATGGCTCCTGGTTGCAGGTCTATGGCACAATCGTAAGACCGGTGAGGAGGCAACGTACCGGCATGCACCTTGTCAAACACGTCTAGGAACTCTCGGTACTCCTCTGGCAATTGAGAAACAGAAGAAGTGCACAAGACTTTAACTGGTTTCCAAAGACAAGTGGAAATACATTGCGGGGACAACGTCAAAATTTCGGACCTGCGCCAGTCGAGACTGGGATTGTGCTTTTAGAGCCAGGGATAACCCAGAACAACCGGAAAATGCGGAGAGTTTATCACCTGGAACTGGAGGGTTTCAAAATGGAGAGCCCCAACAGCTATGGACAAAGGAGCAGTTTTGTGAGTAATGAGTGCGGGATGAAGGGGCCTGCCATCAATGGCCTCAATAGCAAGCTGAACGGACCGAGGCAAAACAGGAATGGAGTGCTTTGATACAAAAGCACTGTCAATGAAATAGCCCGCAGCACCGGAGTCAACAAGAGCCTGAGTGACTATGGAGGAGTCCACCCAGGAAAGGACAACCGTGACCAAAGGTTTCTCCTTAAGCGGTTCCGGGGACGAGGATAAACCACCCAAGGTCTGCCCCCGACAGGACCTTAGGTGTGAGCGTTTCCCGGCCGTGTAGGACAAGACTTCAAAAGGTGGCCCTGTAACCCACAATAGAGGCAGAGCCCCTCCCTCCTCCTAAAGGCCCTCTCTGCCGCGGAGAGATGCGTGAATCCCAGCTGCATCGGCTCAGCAGTACCTGGTGACTCGGGAACCAGGAGGCATGGGAGGAGAGGGAGGCATAGGTGGGAACGAACACGTAGGAGACAACGGAACAGGAGGCTTCAGAAAGCGCTCCTTGAAAGAGGGCCTCTCTCTGAGTCTGATGTCAATTAGGATAAAAAAAAGACACCAATGCCTCGAGATCCTCTGGTAAATCTCTGGCAGCAACTTCGTCTTTAATCGCATCAGAGAGCCCATGAAAGAAGGCGGCAACAAGGGCTTCATTGTTCCAACCTACCTCTGCGGCAAGCATACGGAACTCAATAGCATACTGAGCAACAGATCTTTTACCTTGCAGAATGGACATGAGTCGTTTAGCAGCAGAGGATGAGCGAGCTGGAACATCAAATACCCTTCGAAAGGAGGCCACAAATTCAGGGTAATTTGAAATCACAGGTTTATTAGTCTCCCACAAGGGATTAGCCCAGGCAAGAGCTGTGTCAGAGAGTAACGAGATGAGAAATCCCACCTTAGCTCTGTCAGAGGGAAATGCCTGAGGTAACATCGCAAAGTAAATGCCCATCTGGTTCAAAAACCCTCTGCACTGAATAGGATCGCCTCCATATCGCTGAGGTAGAGGTGCAGAACTGGATATGCTCCTGGTAGGCATAGGTGCAGCCGCGGAAACAGGAGCAGCCATAACTTGCGGGACACTTTGGTCCAAATGTGCAGTGCGAGTCAGCAGGTTTTGCAGGGCTAGTGCAAATTGATACAAGCGGTGATCCTGTACATCCATCCTGGAAATGATGGCAGGTAAAGGTGGATTATTAGCACCATCAGGATTCATGGCCTTTGCGTAATGTCAGGGTGCCAGCAATCAGACTGAGACGAGAAGTGCAAAAATAATCATACCTTTATTAATAGCAAAAAATAATAAAAAGTCCACAAGTCAAATAACAAGCCAGGAGTCAAAACCAGAGCTGGTAGTCAGACAAGCCGAGTCAGGAGCCAAAGCGAATAGTAAGACGAGCCGGAATCAGGAACAAGGAAAACAGCAGAGTCAGGAACAAGCCAGGGATCAGGAACCAGGAAGGACGTCAGGCAGCCAGGTAATACACAGGAGCTCTCACAAACAGGTCTGAGACAACGCAAAGGCAAAGCATACTGAACAGAGGCCCTTTAAATAATAAGTGATGACATCACAATTCTGAGACTGCATCCTGTCACACATGGATGATGCACACCAGTCTGGCCATAAAAACATAATTTATGCTTACCTGATAAATTTATTTCTCTTGTAGTGTATCCAGTCCACGGATCATCCATTACTTATGGGATATTCTCCTTCCCAACAGGAAGTTGCAAGAGTTCACCCACAGCAGAGCTGCTATATAGCTCCTCCCCTAACTGCCATATCCAGTCATTCGACCAAAAACATGCAGAGAAAGGAAAAACCATAGGGTGCAGTGGTGACTGTAGTTTAAATGAAAAAATGACTTGCCTTAAAATGACAGGGCGGGCCGTGGACTGGATACACTACAAGAGAAATAAATTTATCAGGTAAGCATAAATTATGTTTTCTCTTGTTAAGTGTATCCAGTCCACGGATCATCCATTACTTATGGGATACCAATACCAAAGCTAAAGTACACGGATGAAGGGAGGGACAAGGCAGGAACTTAAACGGAAGAGACCACTGCCTGAAAAAAAATCCTTTCTCCCAAAAATAGCCTCCAAAGAAGCAAAATATGAAGTGCAGACCAAGACGCCGTCTTGTAAATCTGTTCAACAGAAGCCTCATTTTAAAAAAAGCCCAAGTGAAAGCCACAGCTCTAGTAGAATGAGCTGTAATCCCTTCAGGAGGCTGCTGTCCAGCAGTCTCATGAGCTAAACGAATTATGCTTTTAACCAAAAAGAAAGAAAGAGGTTGCTGAAGTCTTTTGACCTCTCCTCTGTCCAGAGTAGACAACAAACCAAGTAAATGTTTGATGAAAATCTGAAGTAGCTTGTAAGAAAAACTTTAAAGCACGAAGCACGTCCAAATTGTGTAAACGACGTTCCATCTTTGAAGAAGGATTAGAATACAAGAATGGAACAACACTCTCTTGAGTGATAATCTTGTTGGATACCACCTTAGGTAAAAAACCCAGTCTTGATACACAGGACTACCTTATCCGTACGGAGGACCAGATAAGGAGAATCACATTGTGAAGCAGATAACTCGGAGACTCTACAAGCCGAGGAAATATCTACCAAAAAGGAACATTCCAGGATAAAAAGTTTGATATCTATAGAATGAAAAGGTTCACACGGAACTCCTTGAAAAACCTCAATAATCAGGTTTAAGCTCCATGGTGGAGCCATGGGTTTAGACACAGGCTTGGTTCTAACCAAAGCCTGACAAAATGTCTGAACGTCTGGAGAATCTGCCAGACGCTTGTGCAAAAGAATAGACAGAGTAGGAATTTGTCATTTTAAGGAACTAGCTGACAACCCCTTTTCTCAAAATCATCTTGGAGAAAAGATAGTATCCTGGGAATCCGGACTTTACTCCATGAGTAACCCTTGGATTCATATCAATAAGATATTTATGCTATATCTATGTTAAATTTTGCTAGTGACAGGCTTTCATGCCTGTACTAAGGTATCAATGACTGACTTGGAGAAGCCATGTTTCGATAACATCAAGCATTCAGTCTCCAGGCAGTCCATCTCAGAGAAGTTTAATATAGATGGTTGAAGGGACCCTGAGATAGAGGGTCCTGTCTCAGAAGCAGAGATCATGATGGAAAGGATGACATGTCCACCAGATCTGCATACCAGGTCCTGCGTGGCCACACAGGCGCTGTTAAAAGCACCAAAGCAGTCTCCTGCTTGATCTTGTGCAAAGACCTCCGGAGGGAATTCCCCACTTCCCCGGGAGAAAAGTCTGACGACTTAGAAAATCCACCTCCCAGTTTTCAACACCTGGGATATGGAGAGTCTCTGTCCAGTGAATCATTTAAAGATTTCTAACATCGCTAGGGAACTTCTGTTCCCCCTTGATGGTTGATGTAAGCCACAGTCGTGATATTGTCCGACTGAATCTGATGTACCTCAGAGTTGCTAACTGAGGCCAAGCCTGAAGAGTATGGAATATCGCTCCCAATTCCAGAATATTTATTAGAAGGAGGGTTTCCTCCTGAGTCTACTATCCCTGAATCTTCAGGGAGTCCCAGACTGTATCCCAACCTAAAAGGTTGGCATCTGTTGTAACAACTATCCCATCTGACCTGCGGAAGGTCATACCCTGGACAGATGGACCCGAGATAGCCACCAGAGAAGAGAATCTCTGGCCTCTTGGTCCAGATTTAAGAAGGGGACGAATCTGTGTAATCCCCGTTCCATTGACTGAGCATGCATAGTTGCAGCGGTCTGAAATGTAGGCGTGCAAACGGTACTATGTCCCTTGCCGCTACCATTAGGCCGATTACATTCATGTACCGAGCCACCGAAGGGCGCGGATGGAATGAAGAACACGGCAGTAATTTAGAAACTTTGACAACCTGGACTCCGTCAGGTAATTTTCATTTCTGCAGAATCTATCAGAGTCCCTAGGAAGGAAACCCTTGAGATTGGGGATAGAGAACTCCTTCCTTGTTCACTTTCCACCCCTGAAATCTCAGAAATGCCAGTACTACATCCGTATGAGACTTGGCAATTTGAAGTTCAATGCCTAAATAAGGGGCCACTTCTAAAGATTCTTGGGGCTGTAGGTAACCCAAAGGAAAAAGCAACAAACTGGTAATGCCTGTCTAGCAAGGCAAACCTGAAAAAACGATGGTGATCCTTATGCATCGTTATGTGAGGATAAGTATCCTTCAAATCCATTGTAGTCCTCTATTGACTCTCCTGGATCCTAGTTAAGATGGTACGAATAGTTACCATCTTAAATGATGGAATTCTAAGGAATTTATTTAAGATCTTTAAATCCAAAATAGGCTCCTTGGGAACCAAGAACAGATTTGAGAAAAACTCTGACCCTGTTCCTGTCTTGGAACTGGATGGGTCTCGTACACAATGTAAGAATGCCTCTTTCTTTATCTGGTGTGCAGATAATTGTGAAAGGTAAAATCTCCCCTATTTCGAAGGGGAAGCTTTGAAATCCAGAAGATATCTCTGGGATATAATTTCTAATGCCCAGGATCCTGGGCATCTCTTGCCCACGCCTGGGCGAAAAAAGAAAATCTGCCCCCTACAGGATCCGCTACCGGATAGGGGACCTTTCCTTCATGCTGTCTAAGATGCAGCAGCAGCAGGCTCCTTGGCCTGCTTATCCTTGCTCCAGGTCCGGTTGTCTCCAGACCGTCATGAACTGAGAAAAAGTACCCTCTTGATTTGCCTAAGAGGAAGTTGATGCCACACCTGCCTTGAAGTTTTGAAAGGCACGAAAATTAGACTGTTTTGGTCCTTGTCCTGAGGAAGGGCAAGCCCTTTTCCTCCAGTGATATTAGTAATGATCTCCTTCAAACCAGGCCCTAATAGGGTCTGTCCCCTGAAGGAAAGTTAAGTAGCTGACCATGAGATAAGCCATAGCGCTCTGCGCGCCAGTATAGTAAAAACTGAATTCTTAGCCGTTAGTTTAGTCAAATGAACAAAGGCATCAGAAACAAAGGAATTGGCTAGCTTAAGTGCTCTTAGCTTGACAAGTATATTAATCCAATGGAGTCGCTACATGTAAAGCCTCATCCAGAGACTCCAACCAGAACGCCGCAGCAGCAGTGACAGGAGCAATGCATGCAAGGGCTGCAGGATAAAACCTTGTTGAATAAACATTTTCCTAAAGTAACCCTCTAATTTTTTATCCATTGGATCTAAAAAAGCACAACTGTCCTCGACAGGGATAGTGGTACGCTTAGCTAGAGTAGAAACTCTTCTCTCCACCTTAGGGACCGTCTGCCATAAGTCCCGTGTGGTGGCATCTGTTAGAAACATTTTTCTAAAAATAGGAGGGGAAGAGAACGGCACACCTGGTCTATCCCATTCCTTAATAATTTCTGTAAACCTCTTTAGGTATTGGAAAAAAAACATCAGTACACACCGGCACTGCATAGTATCTATTCAGTCTACACAATTTCTCTAGCACTGTGATTCTAACACAGTCATTCAGAGCTGCTAAAACCTCCCTGAGTAACAAGTGGAGGATCTTAAGCATAAATTTTAAATGTAGAAATATCGGAATCAGGTTAAATCATCTCCCCTGAGTAAAAAATATCACCCACAGACTGAAGCTCCCCTCAGCTTCTGCATATTGTGAGGCAGTAACAGACATGGTTCTTGACGCATCTGTATGCTCTGTATCTATCCCCAGAGCTATCTCGCTTTCCTTTAATTTCAGGTAGTCTGACTAATACCGCTTCCAGAGTATTATTCATAACTTTCGCCATGTCTTGTAAAATAAACGCTAAAAGCGCCCTTGATGTACTAGGCGCCATTTGAGCGTGAGTCCCTGGAACGGGAGTCGAAGAGTCTGACACGTGGGGAGAGTTAGTCGGCATAACTTTCCCCTTGACAGAATCGTCTGGTAAAATAAACGCTATGAGCACCCTTGATGTACTTGGCGCCATTTGAGCGTGAGTCCCTAAAGCGGGAGTCAAAGGGTCTGACACGTGGGGAGAGTTAGTCGGCATAACTTCCCCCTCGACAGGATCCTCTGGTGATAATGTTTTTAAAGACAAAAAATGATCTTTATTGCTTAACATGAAATCAGTACATCTGGTACACATTCTAAGATGGGGTTCCACCATGGCTTTTAAACATAATGAACACAGAGCTTCCTCTATGTCAGACATGTTAGAACAGACTAATAATGAGACTAGTATGCTTGGAAAACACTTTAAATTAAGTTAACAAGCAAATATAAAAAAACGTTACTGTGCCTTTAAGAGAAACAAATTTTGTCAAAATTTGAAAAACAGTGAAAAAAAGGCAGTAAATCAAAAAATTTTTTTTACAGTGTGTATAATAAGTTAACAGAGCATTGCACCCACTTGCAAAAGCATGATTAACCCCTTCATGCAAAAAACAGATCAAAAAAACGACATAGACGTTTTTTAACAGACACAACAAAACTGCCACAGCTGAGCTGTGGATTACCTTCCCTATAAACGATTTTGGAAGTCTTTTTAGCCCTTTAGAGATGTCCTATAGTATTCATGGGACTGCTGAGGGAATCTGGATGATTCATTTTGTAATTTTAACTGCGCAAAAAGCGCTAAATTAGGCCCCTCCCACTCATATTACAACAGTGGGAAGCCTCAGTTAACTGTTTCTATGCAGAATTTAAGCCAGTCATGTGGAAAAATTAGGCCCCAATAAGTTTTATCACCAAACATATGTCAAAAAACGATTAAACATGCCAGCAAACGTTTTAAAACACATTTTTATGAGAGTATGTATCTCTATTAACCCCTTAATGACCACAATGTGCCCTGTACGTCACTGGTTGTTAAGGTTTTTTTCAGGACATAATAGCATAAGTCTAACAAGAACACGCTATTAATGCACTCCCTCCAGCAGGCTTTGTGGAATAGAGCAGTCTCAACGCTGGTGGAAAGACCGCGCTATAAAACAATCAAGTCCCAAAAAAAGGCCAACGACATATAGGGTACGTCGCTGGTCCTTAAGGGGTTAATAAGCCTGATACCAGTCGCTTTTACTGCATTTAAGGCTATACCAACATTACAGTGCTATCACCAATGTACGTTAAAAAACGATTAAACATGCCAGCAAACGTTTTAAAACACATTTTTATAAGAGTATGTATCTCTATTAATAAGCCTTATACCAGTCGCTATCACTGCATTAAAGGCTTTACTTACATTACTTCGGTATCAGCAGCATTTTCTTAGTCAATTCCATTCCTTAGAAAAATATTGTACTGCACATACCTTATTTGCAGGAAAACCTGCCCGCTATTCCCCCTCTGAAGTTACCTCACTCCTCAGAATGTGTGAGAACAGCAAATGGATCTTAGCTACTTCTGCTAAGATCATAGAAAAACGCAGGCAGATTCTTCTTCCAAATACTGCCTGAGATAAACAGTACACTCCGGTGCCATTTAAAAATAACAAACTTTTGATTGAAGAAATAAACTAAGTATAAAACACCACAGTCCTCTCACGACCTCCATCTATGTTGAGGGTTGCAAGAGAATGACTGGATATGGCAGTTAGGGGAGGAGCTATATAGCAGCTCTGCTGTGGGTGAACTCTTGCAACTTCCTGTTGGGAAGGAGAATATCCCATAAGTAATGGATGATCCGTGGACTGGATACACTTAACAAGAGAAAGGAAGTGCAGGAATTGAGCAGCATCCCCCACAATGCACCATAGTTAGGAAGAGAGGTGAGTAAAATGACTGCCAGCAGCACATGGCAAACACAACAGGGAAAAAAAATGACACAATGTTACTATATGTAACGGATTCACTAAAGCTCCCCCCTGTAGCCTCTCCAGTTCCTATGTTTCTATATGTAACGGATTCACTAAAGCTCCCTGTAGCCTCTCCAGTTCCTATATATAACTGATTCCCTAAAGCTCCCTGTAGCCTCTCCAGTTCCTATATGTAACTGATTCACTAAAGCTCCCTGTAGCCTCTCCAGATCCTATATGTAACTGATTCACTAAAGCTCCCTGTAGCCTCTCCAGTTCCTATGTTACTTTATGTAACTGATTCACTAAAACTCCCTGTAGCCTCTCCAGTTCCTATGTTACTATATGTAACTGATTCACTAAAGCTCCCTACAGCCTCTCCAGTTCCTATGTTACTTTATGTAACTGATTCACTAAAACTCCCTGTAGCCTCTCCAGTTCCTATGTTACTATATGTAACTGATTCACTAAAGCTCCCTGTAGCCTCTCCAGTTCCTATGTTTCTATATGTAACGGATTCAGTAAAGCTCCCTGTAGCCTCTCCAGTTCCTATGTTACTTTATGTAACTGATTCACTAAAACTCCCTGTAGCCTCTCCAGTTCCTATGTTACTTTATGTAACTGATTCACTAATGCTCCCTGTAGCCTCTCCAGTTCCTATGTTACTTTATGTAACTGATTCACTAAAGCTCCCTGTAGCCTCTCCAGGTCCTATGTTACTTTATGTAACTGATTCACTAAAGCTCCCTGTAGCCTCTCCAGTTCCTATGTTACTTTATGTAACTGATTCACTAAAACTCCCTGTAGCCTCTCCAGTTCCTATGTTACTTTATGTAACTGATTCAGTAAAGCTCCCTGAAGCCTCTCCAGTTCCTATGTTACTTTATGTAACTGATTCACTAAAACTCCCTGTAGCCTCTCCAGTTCCTATGTTACTTTATGTAACTGATTCACTAAAGCTCCCTACACCCTCTCCAGTTCCTATGTTACTTTATGTAACTGATTCACTAAAGCTCCCTATAGCCTCTCCAGTTCCTATGTTACTTTATGTAACTGATTCACTAAAGCTCCCTATAGCCTCTCCAGTTCCTATGTTACTTTATGTAACTGATTCACTAAAGCTCCCTGTAGCCTCTCCAGTTCCTATGTTACTATATGTAACTGATTCACTAAAGCTCCCTACAGCCTCTCCAGTTCCTATGTTACTTTATGTAACTTATACACTAAAGCTCCCTATAGCCTCTCCAGTTCCTATGTTACTTTATTTAACTGATTCACTAAAGCTCCCTGTAGCCTCTCCAGTTCCTATGTTACTATATGTAAATGATTCACTAAAGCTCCCTACAGCCTCTCCAGTTCCTATGTTACTTTATGTAACCGATACACTAAAGCTCCCTGTAGCCTCTCCAGTTCCTATGTTACGTTATGTAACTGATTCACTAAAGCTCCCTGTAACCTCTCCAGTTCCTATGTTACTATATGTAACTGATTCACTAAAGCTCCCTGTAGCCTCTCCAGTTCCTATGTTACTTTATGTAACTGATTCACTAAAGCTCCCTACAGCCTATCCAGTTCCTATGTTACTTTATGTAACTGATTCACTAAAACTCCCTGTAGCCTCTCCAGTTCCTATGTTACTTTATGTAACTGATTCACTAAAGCTCCCTGTAGCCTCTCCAGTTCCTATGTTACTTTTTGTAACTGATTCACTAAAGCTCCCTACAGCCTCTCCAGTTCCTATGTTACTTTATGTAACTGATTCACTAAAGCTCCCTATAGCCTCTCCAGTTCCTATGTTACTATATGTAACTGATTCACTAAAGCTCCCTGTAGCCTCTCCAGTTCCTATGTTACTTTATGTAACTGATTCACTAAAGCTCCCTGTAGCCTCTCCAGTTAAAATGTTTTTATGCCAAAAAATAAATTAAGTTTTATAATGTATTAGTTATACATCTGCTTCTTTTTGGATAGGTTACTGCACCTACCGTACAATGCTGTTTCTAGCCTCTCCAGTTTCTATGTTACTATATGTAACTGATTCACTAAAGCTCCCTCCAGCCTCTCCAGTTTCTATGTTACTATATGTAACTGATTCACTAAAGCTCCCTACAGCCTCTCCAGTTCCTATGTTACTTTATGTAACTGATTCACTAAAGCTCCCTCCAGCCTCTCCAGTTCCTATGTTACTTTATGTAACTGATTCACTAAAGCTCCCTATAGCCTCTCCAGTTCCTATGTAACTTTATGTAACTGATTCACTAAAGCTCCCTCCAGCCTCTCCAGTTCCTATGTTACTTTATGTAACTGATTCACTAAAGCTCCCTGTAGCCTCTCCAGTTCCTATGTTACTTTATGTTACTGATTCACTAAAGCTCCCTGTAGCCTCTCCAGTTTCTATGTTACTATATGTAACTGATTCACTAAAGCTCCCTCCAGCCTCTCCAGTTTCTATGTTACTATATGTAACTGATTCACTAAAGCTCCCTCCAGCCTCTCCAGTTCCTATGTTACTTTATGTAACTGATTCACTAAAGCTCCCTACAGCCTCTCCAGTTCCTATGCTACTTTATGTAACTGATTCACTAAAGCTCCCTGTAGCCTCTCCAGTTCCTATGTTACTTTATGTAACTGATTCACTAAAGCTCCCTGTAGCCTCTCCAGTTCCTATGTTCCTATATGTAACTGATTCACTAAAGCTCCCTCCAGCCTCTCCAGTTCCTATGTTCCTATATGTAACTGATTCACTAAAGCTCCCTACAGCCTCTCCAGTTCCTATGCTACTTTATGTAACTGATTCACTAAAGCTCCCTGTAGTCTCTCCAGTTTCTATGTTACTATATGTAACTGATTCACTAAAGCTCCCTCCAGCCTCTCCAGTTTCTATGTTACTATATGTAACTGATTCACTAAAGCTCCCTCCAGCCTCTCCAGTTCCTATGTTACTTTATGTAACTGATTCACTAAAGCTCCCTACAGCCTCTCCAGTTCCTATGCTACTTTATGTAACTGATTCACTAAAGCTCCCTGTAGCCTCTCCAGTTCCTATGTTACTTTATGTAACTGATTCACTAAAGCTCCCTGTAGCCTCTCCAGTTCCTATGTTCCTATATGTAACTGATTCACTAAAGCTCCCTCCAGCCTCTCCAGTTCCTATGTTCCTATATGTAACTGATTCACTAAAGCTCCCTACAGCCTCTCCAGTTCCTATGCTACTTTATGTAACTGATTCACTAAAGCTCCCTGTAGTCTCTCCAGTTCCTATGTTACTTTATGTAACTGATTCACTAAAGCTCCCTGTAGCTTCTCCAATTCCTATGTTACTTTATGTAACTGATTCACTAAAGCTCCCTGTAGCATCTCCAGTTCCTATGTTACTTTATGTAACTGATTAACTAAAGCTCCCTGTAGCCTCTCCAGTTCCTATATGTAACTGGTTCACTAAAGCTCCCTGTAGCCTCTCCAGTTCCTATATGTAACTGATTCACTAAAGCTCCCTGTAGCTTCTCCAGTTCCTATATGTAACTGATTCACAAAAGCTCCCTGTAGCCTCTCCAGTTCCTATATGTAACTGATTCACTAAAGCTCCCTGTAGCTTCTCCAGTTCCTATATGTAACCGATTCACTAAAGCTCCCTGTAGCTTCTCCAGTTCCTATATGTAACTGATTCACTAAAGCTCCCTGTAGCCTCTCCAGTTCCTATATGTAACTGATTCACTAAAGCTCCCTGTAGCCTCTCCAGTTCCTATATGTAACTGGTTCACTAAAGCTCCCTGTAGCCTCTCCAGTTCCTATGTTAGAATATGTAACTGATTCACTAAAGCTCCCTGTAGCTTCTCCAGTTCCTATATGTAACCGATTCACTAAAGCTCCCTGTAGCTTCTCCAGTTCCTATATGTAACTGATTCACTAAATCTCCCTGTAGCCTCTCCAGTTCCTATGTTACTTTATGTAACTGATTCACTAAAGCTCCCTGTAGCCTCTCCAGTTCCTATGTTACTTTATGTAACTGATTCACTTAGGCCTAGATTTAGAGTTTGGCGGTAGCCGTCAAAACCAGCGTTAGAGGGTCCTAACGCTGGTTTTTAACGCCCGCTGGTATTTGGAATCAGTCAGGAAAGGGTCTAACGCTCACTTTGCAGCCGTGACTTTTCCATACTGCAGATCCCCCTACGCCATTTGCGTATCCTATCTTTTCAATGGGATCTTTCTAACACCGGTATTTAGAGTCGTGACTGAAGTGAGCATTAGAAATCTAACGACAAAACTCCAGCCCCAAAAAAAAGTCAGTAGTTAAGAGCTTTCTGGGCTAACGCCGGTTCATAAAGCTCTTAACTACTGTGCTCTAAAGTACACTAACACCCATAAATTACCTATGTACCCCTAAACCGAGGTCCCCCCACATCGCCGCCACTCTATTAAATTTTTTTAACCCCTAATCTGCCGCTCTGTACACCGCAGCCAGCTACGTTATCCCTATGTACCCCTAATCTGCTGCCCCTAACATCGCCGACCCCTATATTATATTTATTAACCCCTAATCTGCCGCCCCCACTATCGCTGACACCTGCATATTTTTTTTAACCCCTAATCTGCCACTCCGTACACCGCCGCCAGCTACGTTATCCCTATGTACCCCTAATCTGCTGCCCCTAACATCGCCGACCCCTATATTATATTTATTAACCCCTAATCTGCCGCCCCCGCTATCGCTGACACCTGCATATTTTTTTAACCCCTAATCTGCCGCTCCGTACACCGCCGCCAGCTACATTATCCCTATGTACCCCTAATATGCTGCCCCTAACACCGCCGACCCCTATATTATATTTATTAACCCCTAATCTGCCGCCCCCAACGTCGCCTCCACCTACCTACAATTATTAACCCCTAATCTGCCGACCGGATCTCACCGCTACTATAATAAATGTATTAACCCCTAAAGCTAAGTCTAACCCTAACACCCCCCTAAGTTAAATATAATTTAAATCTAACGAAATAAATTAACTCTTATTAAATAAATTATTCCTATTTAAAGCTAAATACTTACCTGTAAAATAAACCCTAATATAGCTACAATATAAATAATAATTATATTGTAGCTATTTTAGGATTAATATTTATTTTACAGGCAACTTTGTAATTATTTTAACCAGGTACAATAGCTATTAAATAGTTACCTAGTTAAAATAATTACAAAATTACCTGTAAAATAAATCCTAACCTATGTTACAATTAAACCTAACACCACACTATCAATAAATTAATTAAATACAATGAAATAAACTAACTAAAGTACAAAAAATAAAAAAATATTTACAAACATTAGAAAAATATTACAACAATTTTAAACTAATTACACCTACTCTAAGCCCCCTAATAAAATAACAAAGACCCCCAAAATAAAAAAATGCCCTACCCTATTCTAAATTAAAAAAGTTCAAAGCTCTTTTACCTTACCAGCCCTGAAAAGGGCCCTTTGCACGGCATGCCCCAAAGAATTCAGCTCTTTTGCCTGTAAAAAAAACACATACAATACCCCCCCCCAACATTACAACCCACCACCCACATACCCCTAATCTAACCCAAACCCCCCTTAAATAAACCTAACACTAAGCCCCTGAAGATCTTCCTACCTTATCTTCACCTCGCCGGCTATCACACCGATCCGTCCTGGCTCCGATGTCTTGATCCAAGCCCAAGCAGGGGGGCTGAAGATGTCCATGATCTGGCTGAAGTCTTCATCAAAGCGGGAGCTGAAGAGGTCCATGATCCAGCTGAAGTCTTCTATCAACGGCATCTTCAATCTTCTTTCTTCCGGAGCCATCATCTTCCAGCCGACGCGGATCCAACCTCTTCTACCGACGCCTACTCGCCGAATGACGGCTCCTTTAAATGAAGTCATCCAAGATGGCGTCCGTCGAATTCCGATTGGCTGATAGGATTCTATCAGCCAATCGGAATTAAGGTAGGAAAATTCTGATTGGCTGATGGAATCAGCCAATCGGAATTCGATGGACGCCATCTTGGATGACGTCATTTAAAGGAACCGTCATTCGGCGAGTAGGCGTCGGTAGAAGAGGTTGGATCCGCGTCGGCTGGAAGATGATGGCTCCGGAAGTAATAAGATTGAAGATGCCGTTGATAGAAGACTTCAGCCGGATCATGGACCTCTTCAGCTCCCGCTTGGATGAAGACTTCAGCCGGATCATGGACATCTTCAGCCCCCCGCTTGGGCTTGGATCAAGACATCGGAGCCAGGACGGATCGGTGTGATACCCGGCGAGGTGAAGATAAGGTAGGAAGATCTTCAGGGGCTTAGTGTTAGGTTTATTTAAGGGGGGTTTGGGTTAGATTAGGGGTATGTGGGTGGTGGGTTGTAATGTTGGGGGGGGGGTATTGTATTTGTTTTTTTTACAGGCAAAAGAGCTGAATTCTTTGGGGCATGCCCCGCAAAGGGCCCTTTTCAGGGCTGGTAAGGTAAAAGAGATTTTCTATTTTAATTTTAGAATAGGGTAGGGCATTTTTTTATTTTGGGGGTCTTTGTTATTTTATTAGGGGGCTTAGAGTAGGTGTAATTAGTTTAAAATTGTTGTAATATTTTTCTAATGTTTGTAAATATTTTTTTATTTTTTGTAACTTAGTTCTTTTTTATTTTTTGTACTTTAGTTAGTTTATTTCATTGTATTTATTTGTAGATATTGTATTTAATTAATGTATTGATAGTGTAGTGTTAGGTTTAATTGTAGGTAATTATAGGTATTTTATTTAATTTATTTATTGATAGTGTAGTGTTAGGTTTAATTGTAACTTAGGTTAGGATTTATTTTACAGGTAATTTTGTAATTATTTTAACTATTTTAGCTATTAAATAGTTCTTAACTATTTAATAGCTATTGTACCTGGTTAAAATAAATACAAAGTTACCTGTAAAATAAATATTAATCCTAAAATAGCTACAATATAATTATAATTTATATTGTAGCTATATTAGGGTTTATTTTACAGGTAAGTATTTAGCTTTAAATAGGAATAATTTATTTAATAAGAGTTAATTTATTTCGTTAGATTTAAATTATATTTAACTTAGGGGGGTGTTAGGGTTAGGGTTAGACTTAGCTTTAGGGGTTAATACATTTATTATAGTAGCGGTGAGCTCCGGTTGGCAGATTAGGGGTTAATTATTGTAGGTAGCTGGCGGCAAAGTTGTGGGGGGCAGATTAGGGGTTAATAAATATAATATAGGGGTCGGCAGTGTTAGGGGCAGCAGATTAGGGGTTAATAATAATATGCAGGGGTCAGCGATAGCGGGGGCGGCAGATTAGGGGTTAATAAGTGTAAGGTTAGGGGTGTTTAGACTCGGGGTACATGTTAGGGTGTTAGGTGCAGACTTAGGAAGTGTTTCCCCATAGGAAACAATGTAGCTGCGTTAGGAGCTAAACGCTGCTTTTTTGCAGATGTTAGGTTTTTTTTCAGCTCAAACAGCCCCATTGTTTCCTATGGGGGAATCGTGCACGAGCACGTTTTTGAAGCTAGCCACGTCCGTAAGCACCGCTGGTATCGAGAGTTGCAGTGGCGGTAAATATGCTCTACGCTCACTTTTTGGAGCCTAACGCAGCCCTTCTGTGAACTCTAAATACCAGCGGTATTTAAAAGGTGCGGCCAGAAAAAAGCATGCGTAGCTAACGCACCCCTTTGGCCGCAAAACTCTAAATCTAGGCGTAAAGCTCCCTCCAGCCTCTCCAGTTCCTATGTTACTTTATGTAACTGATTCACTAAAGCTCCCCGTAGCCTCTCCAGTTCCTATATTACTTTATGTAACTGATTCACTAAAGCTCCCTGTAGCCTCTACAGTTCCTATGTTCCTTTATGTAACTGATTCACTAAAGCTCCCTCCAGCCTCTCCAGTTCCTATGTTACTTTATGTAACTGATTTACTAAAGCTCCCTGTAGCCTCTCCAGTTCCTATTTTACTTTATGTAACTGATTCACTAAAGCTCCCTGTAGCCTCTCCAGTTAAAATGTTTTTATGCCAAAAAATAAATTAAGTTTTATCATGTATTAGTTATATATCTGCTTCTTTTTGGATAGGTTACTGCACCTACCGTACAATGCTGTGTGAGGTAAGTGTGCATGAAACTTATTACTTACACCTAACATGCAGTTACTGCACCTACCGTACAATGCTGTGTGAGGTAAGTGTGTACGTAATTTACTACTTATACCTAACATGCAGTTACTGTACCTATCGTACAATGCTGTGTGAGGTAAGTGTGTACGTAATTTATTACTTATACCTAACAAGCAGCTACTGCACCTACCGTACGATGCTGTGTGAGGTAAGTGTGTACGTAATCTACTACTTATACCTAACAAGCAGTTACTGCACCTACCGTACCTTACTACTTATACCTAACAAGTAGTTACTGCACCTACCGTACGATGCTGTGTGAGGTAAGTTTGTACGTAACTTACTACTTATACCTAACAAGCAGTTACTGCACCTACCGTATGATGCTGTGTGAGGTAAGTGTGTACGTAACTTACTACTTATACCTAACAAGTAGTAACTGCACCTACCGTATGATGCTGTGGGAGCTGAGTGTGTACGTAACTTACTACTTATACCTAACAAGTAGTTACTACACCTACCGTATGATGCTGTGTTAGCTGAGTGTGTTCGTAACTTACTACTTATACCTAACAAGCTGTTACTGCACCTACTGTACGATGCTGTGTGAGGTAAGTCTGTATGAAATTTACTACTTACACCTAACAAATAGTTACTGCACCTACTGTACGATGCTGTGTGAGGTGAGTGTGTACGTAATTTACTACTCATACCTAACAAGTAGTTACTGCACCTACCGTACGATGCTGTGCGAGGTGCGTACGTAACTTACTACTTATACCTAACAAGCAGTTACTGCACCTACCGTATGATGTTGTGTGAGGTAAGTGTGTACGTAATTTACTACCTATACCTAACAAGTAGTTACTGTACCTACCGAACAATGCTGTGTGGGGTAAGTGTGTATGTAACTTACTACTTATACCTAACAAGTAGTTACTGCACCTACCGTGCAATGCTGTGTGAGGTAAGTGTGTACGTAACTTACTACTTATACCTAACAAGTAGTTACTGCACCAACCGTATGATGCTGTGTGAGCTGAGTGTGTACGTAACTTACTACTTATACCTAACAAGTAGTTACTGCACCTACCGTGTGATGCTGTGTTAAGTGAGTGTACGTAACTTACTACTTATACCTAAAAAGTAGTTACTGCACCTACCGTACGATGCTGTGTGAGGTAAGTGTGTACATAATTTACTACTTATACCTAACAAGTAGTTACTGCACCTACCATACGATGCTGTGTGAGGTAAGTGTGTATGTAAATTACTACTTATAACTAACAAGTAGTTACTGCACCTACCGTAGGATGCTGTGTGAGGTAAGTCTGTACGTAACTTACTACTTATACCTAACAAGTAGTTACTGCACCTACCGTATGATGCTGTGTTAGCTGAGTGTGTTCGTAACTTACTACTTATACCTAACAAGCTGTTACTGCACCTACTGTACGATGCTGTGTGAGGTAAGTCTGTATGAAATTTACTACTTACACCTAACAAGTAGTTACTGCAACTACTGTATGATGCTGTGTGAGGTAAGTGTGTACGTAACCTACTACTTATACCTAACAAGTAGTTACTGCACCTACCGTACGATGCTGTGTGAGGTAAGTGTGTACGTAACTTACTACTTATACCTAACAAATAGTTACTGCACCTACTGTACGATGCTGTGTGAGGTGAGTGTGTACGTAATTTACTACTCATACCTAACAAGTAGTTACTGCACCTACCGTACGATGCTGTGCGAGGTGCGTACGTAACTTACTACTTATACCTAACAAGTAGTTACTGCACCTACCGTACGATGCTGTGTGAGGTAAGTGTGTACGTAACTTACTACTTATACCTAACAAGTATTTACTGCACCTACCGTATGATGCTGTGTGAGCTGTGTGTGTTCGTAACTTACTACTTACACCTAACAAGTAGTTACTGCACCTACCGTATGATGCTGTGTTAAGTGAGTGTACGTAACTTACTACTTATACCTAAAAAGTAGTTACTGCACCTACCGTACGATGCTGTGTGAGGTAAGTGTGTACGTAATTTACTACTTATACCTAACAAGTAGTTACTGCACCTACCGTACGATGCTGTGTGAGGTAAGTGTGTATGTAAATTACTACTTATAACTAACAAGTAGTTACTGCACCTACCGTAGGATGCTGTGTGAGGTAAGTCTGTACGTAACTTACTACTTATACCTAACAAGTAGTTACTGCACCTACCGTACGATGCTGTGTGAGGTAAGTCTTACGTAACTTACTACTTATACCTAACAAGTAGTTACTGCACCTACCGTATGATGCTGTGGGAGCTGAGTGTGTACGTAACTTACTACTTACACCTAACAAGTAGTTACTGCACCTACCGTATGATGCTGTGGGAGCTGAGTGTGTACGTAACTTACTACTTATACCTAACAAGTAGTTACTACACCTACCGTATGATGCTGTGTTAGCTGAGTGTGTTCGTAACTTACTACTTATACCTAACAAGCTGTTACTGCACCTACTGTACGATGCTGTGTGAGGTAAGTGTGTACGTAACTTACTACTTATACCTAACAAATAGTTACTGCACCTACTGTACGATGCTGTGTGAGGTGAGTGTGTACGTAATTTACTACTCATACCTAACAAGTAGTTACTGCACCTACCGTACGATGCTGTGCGAGGTGCGTACGTAACTTACTACTTATACCTAACAAGTAGTTACTGCACCTACCGTACGATGCTGTGTGAGGTAAGTGTGTACGTAACTTACTACTTATACCTAACAAGCAGTTACTGCACCTACCGTATGATGTTGTGTGAGGTAAGTGTGTACGTAACTTACTACCTATACCTAACAAGTAGTTACTGTACCTACCAAACAATGCTGTGTGGGGTAAGTGTGTATGTAACTTACTACTTATACCTAACAAGTAGTTACTGCACCTACCGTACAATGCTGTGTGAGGTAAGTGTGTACGTAACTTACTACTTATACCTAACAAGTAGTTACTGCACCAACCGTACAATGCTGTGTGAGCTGAGTGTGTACATAACTTACTACTTACACCTAACAAGTAGTTACAGCACGTACCGTACGATGCTGTGTGAGGTAAGTGTGTACGTAACTTACTACTTACACCTAACAAGTAGTTACTGCACCTACCGTACGGTGCTGAGTGAGGTAAGTCTGTACGTAACTTACTACTTATACCTAACAAGCAGTTACTGCACCTATCGTATGATGCTGTGTGAGCTGAGTGTGTACGTAACTTACTACTTATACCTAACAAGTATTTACTGCACCTACCGTATGATGCTGTGTGAGCTGTGTGTGTTCGTAACTTACTACTTACACCTAACAAGTAGTTACTGCACCTACCGTATGATGCTGTGTTAAGTGAGTGTACGTAACTTACTACTTATACCTAAAAAGTAGTTACTGCACCTACCGTACGATGCTGTGTGAGGTAAGTGTGTACGTAATTTACTACTTATACCTAACAAGTAGTTACTGCACCTACCGTACGATGCTGTGTGAGGTAAGTGTGTATGTAAATTACTACTTATAACTAACAAGTAGTTACTGCACCTACCGTAGGATGCTGTGTGAGGTAAGTCTGTACGTAACTTACTACTTATACCTAACAAGTAGTTACTGCACCTACCGTATGATGCTGTGTTAGCTGAGTGTGTTCGTAACTTACTACTTATACCTAACAAGCTGTTACTGCACCTACTGTACGATGCTGTGTGAGGTAAGTCTGTATGAAATTTACTACTTACACCTAACAAGTAGTTACTGCAACTACTGTACGATGCTGTGTGAGGTAAGTGTGTATGTAACCTACTACTTATACCTAACAAGTAGTTACTGCACCTACCGTACGATGCTGTGTGAGGTAAGTGTGTACGTAACTTACTGCTTACACCTAACAAGTAGTTACAGCACGTACCGTACGATGCTGTGTGAGGTAAGTGTGTACGTAACTTACTACTTACACCTAACAAGTAGTTACTGCACCTACCGTACGGTGCTGAGTGAGGTAAGTCTGTACGTAACTTACTACTTATACCTAACAAGCAGTTACTGCACCTACCGTATGATGCTGTGTGAGCTGAGTGTGTACGTAACTTACTACTTATACCTAACAAGTATTTACTGCACCTACCGTATGATGCTGTGTGTGTTCGTAACTTACTACTTACACCTAACAAGTAGTTACTGCACCTACCGTATGATGCTGTGTGAGGTAAGTGTGTACGTAATTTACTACTTATACCTAACAAGTAGTTACTGCACCTACCGTACGATGCTGTGTGAGGTAAGTGTGTATGTAAATTACTACTTATAACTAACAAGTAGTTACTGCACCTACCGTAGGATGCTGTGTGAGGTAAGTCTGTACGTAACTTACTACTTATACCTAACAAGTAGTTACTGCACCTACCGTACGATGCTGTGTGAGGTAAGTCTTACGTAACTTACTACTTATACCTAACAAGTAGTTACTGCACCTACCGTATGATGCTGTTGGAGCTGAGTGTGTACGTAACTTACTACTTATACCTAACAAGTAGTTACTACACCTACCGTATGATGCTGTGTTAGCTGAGTGTGTTCGTAACTTACTACTTATACCTAACAAGCTGTTACTGCACCTACTGTACGATGCTGTGTGAGGTAAGTCTGTATGAAATTTACTACTTACACCTAACAAGTAGTTACTGCAACTACTGTACGATGCTGTGTGAGGTAAGTGTGTACGTAACCTACTACTTATACCTAACAAGTAGTTACTGCACCTACCGTACGATGCTGTGTGAGGTAAGTGTGTACGTAATTTACTACTCATACCTAACAAGTAGTTACTGCACCTACCGTACGATGCTGTGCGAGGTGCGTACGTAACTTACTACTTATACCTAACAAGTAGTTACTGCACCTACCGTACGATGCTGTGTGAGGTAAGTGTGTACGTAACTTACTACTTATACCTAACAAGCAGTTACTGCACCTACCGTATGATGTTGTGTGAGGTAAGTGTGTACGTAACTTACTACCTATACCTAACAAGTAGTTACTGTACCTACCGAACAATGCTGTGTGGGCTAAGTGTGTATGTAACTTACTACTTATACCTAACAAGTAGTTACTGCACCTACCGTAGGATGCTGTGTGAGGTAAGTCTGTACGTAACTTACTACTTATACCTAACAAGTAGTTACTGCACCTACCGTACGATGCTGTGTGAGGTAAGTCTTACGTAACTTACTACTTATACCTAACAAGTAGTTACTGCACCTACCGTACAATGCTGTGTCAGGTAAGTCTGTACGTAATTTACTACTTATACCTAACAAGTAGTTACTGCACCTACCGTACGATGCTGTGTGAGGTAAGTGTGTACGTAACTTACTACTTATACCTAACAAGTAGTTACTGCACCTACTGTACGATGCTGTGTGAGGTAAGTCTGTATGAAATTTACTACTTACACCTAACAAGTAGTTACTGCAACTACTGTACGATGCTGTTTGAGGTAAGTGTGTACATAACTTACTACTTATACCTAACAAGTAGTTACTGCACCTACCGTACGATGCTGTGTGAGGTAAGTGTGTAAGTAACTTACACCTAACAAGTAGTTACTGCACCTACCGTACGATTCTGTGTGAGGTAAGTTTGTACGTAACTTACTACTTATACCTAACAAGCAGTAACTGCACCTACCGTATGATGCTGTGTGAGGTAAGTGTGTACGTAACTTACTACTTACACCTAACAAGTAGTTACTGCACCTACCGTATGATGCTGTGGGAGCTGAGTGTGTACGTAACTTACTACTTATACCTAACAAATAGTTACTGCACCTACCGTATGATGCTGTGTTAGGTAAGTGTGTATGTAACTTACTACTTATACCTAACAAGTAGTTACTGCACCTACCGTACGATGCTGTGTTAGGTGAGTGTACGTAACTTACTACTTATACCTAACAAGTAGTTACTGCACCTACCGTATGATGCTGTGTTAGGTAAGTGTGTATGTAACTTACTACTTATACCTAACAAGTAGTTACTGCACCTACCGTATGATACTGTGCGAGGTGAGTGTGTATGTGACTTACTACTTATACCTAACAAGTAGTTACTGCACCTACCGTACGATGCTGTGAGAGCTGAGTGTGAACATAACTTACTACTTACACCTAACAAGTAGTTACTGCACCTACCGTACGATGCTGTGTGAGGTAAGTGTGTAAGTAACTTACAACTTACACCTAACAAGTAGTTACTGCACCTACCGTACGATTCTGTGTGAGGTAAGTTTGTACGTAACTTACTACTTATACCTAACAAGCAGTTACTGCACCTACCGTATGATGCTGTGTGAGGTAAGTGTGTACGTAACTTACTACTTACACCTAACACGTAGTTACTGCACCTACCGTATGATGCTGTGGGAGCTGAGTGTGTACGTAACTTACTACTTATACCTAACAAGTATTTACTACACCTACCGTACGATGCTGTGTGAGCTGAGTGTGAACATAACTTACTACTTACACCTAACAAGTAGTTACTGCACCTACCGTACGATGCTGTGTGAGGTAAGTGTTTACGCAACTTACTACTTATACCAAACAAGTAGTTACTGCACCTACCGTACGATGCTGTGTGAGGTAAGTGTGTAAGTAACTTACACCTAACAAGTAGTTACTGCACCTACCGTACGATTCTGTGTGAGGTAAGTTTGTACGTAACTTACTACTTATACCTAACAAGCAGTAACTGCACCTACCGTATGATGCTGTGTGAGGTAAGTGTGTACGTAACTTACTACTTACACCTAACAAGTAGTTACTGCACCTACCGTATGATGCTGTGTGAGCTGTGTGTGTTCGTAACTTAATACTTACACCTAACAAGTAGTTACTGCACCTACCATATGATGCTGTGTTAAGTGAGTGTACGTAACTTACTACTTATACCTAAAAAGTAGTTACTGCACCTACCGTACGATGCTGTGTGAGGTAAGTGTGTACGTAATTTACTACTTATACCTAACAAGTAGTTACTGCACCTACCGTACGATGCTATGTGAGGTAAGTGTGTACGTAACTTACTACTTATACCTAACAAGTAGTTACTGCACCTACCATACGATGCTGTGTGAGGTAAGTCTTACGTAACTTACTACTTATACCTAACAAGTAGTTACTGCACCTACCGTACAATGCTGTGTCAGGTAAGTCTGTACGTAACTTACTACTTATACCTAACAAGTAGTTACTGCACCTACTGTACGATGCTGTGTGAGGTAAGTCTGTATGAAATTTACTACTTACACCTAACAAGTAGTTACTGCAACTACTGTACGATGCTGTGTGAGGTAAGTGTGTACGTAACTTACTACTTATACCTAACAAGTAGTTACTGCACCTACCATACGATGCTGTGTGAGGTAAGTGTGTAAGTAACTTACACCTAACAAGTAGTTACTGCACCTACCGTACGATTCTGTGTGAGGTAAGTTTGTACGTAACTTACTACTTATACCTAACAAGCAGTAACTGCACCTACCGTATGATGCTGTGTGAGGTAAGTGTGTACGTAACTTACTACTTATACCTAACAAGTAGTTACTGCACCTACCGTATGATGTTGTGTTAGGTAAGTGTGTATGTAACTTAATACTTATACCTAACAAGTAGTTACTGCACCTACCGTACGATGCTGTGTTAGGTGAGTGTACGTAACTTACTACTTATACCTAAAAGGTAGTTACTGCACCTACCGTATGATACTGTGCAAGGTGAGTGTGTATGTGACTTACTACTTATACCTAACAAGTAGTTACTGCACCTACCGTACGATGCTGTGTGAGGTAAGTGTGTAAGTAACTTACAACTTACACCTAACAAGTAGTTACTGCACCTACCGTACGATTCTGTGTGAGGTAAGTGTGTACGTAACTTACACCTAACAAGTAGTTACTGCACCTACCGTATGATGCTGTGGGAGCTGAGTGTGTACGTAACTTACTATTTATACCTAACAAGCAGTTACTGCACCTACCGTATGATGCTGTGTGAGGTAAGTGTGTACGTAACTTACACCTAACAAGTAGTTACTGCACCTACCGTATGATGCTGTGGGAGCTGAGTGTGTACGTAACTTACTACTTATACCTAACAAGTATTTACTACACCTACCGTACGATGCTGTGTGAGCTGAGTGTGAACATAACTTACTACTTACACCTAACAAGTAGTTACTGCACCTACCGTACGATGCTGTGTGAGGTAAGTGTGTAAGTAACTTACAACTTACACCTAACAAGTAGTTACTGCACCTACCGTACGATTCTGTGTGAGGTAAGTTTGTATGTAACTTACTACTTATACCTAACAAGCATTTACCTCACACAGCATCATACGGTAGGTGCAGTAAGTGTGTACGTAACTTACTACTTACACCTAACAAGCAGTTACTGCACCTACCGTATGATGCTGTGGGAGCTGAGTGTGTACGTAACTTACTACTTATACCTAACAAGTAGTTACTACACCTACCGCATGATGCTGTGTGAGCTGAGTGTGTTCGTAACTTACTACTTATACCTAACAAGCTGTTACTGCACCTACTGTACGATGCTGTGTGAGGTAAGTCTGTATGAAATTTACTACTTACACCTAACAAGTAGTTACTGCAACTACTGTACGATGCTGTGTGAGGTAAGAGTGTATGTAACCTACTACTTATACCTAACAAGTAGTTACTGCACCTACCGTACGATGCTGTGTGAGGTAAGTGTGTACGTAACCTACTACTTATACCTAACAAGTAGTTACTGCACCTACCGTACGATGCTGTGTGAGGTAAGTGTGTACGTAACTTACTACTTATACCTAACAAGTAGTTACTGCACCTACCGTACGATGCTGTGTGAGGTAAGTGTGTACGTAACTTACTACTTATACCTAACAAATAGTTACTGCACCTACCGTACGATGCTGTGCGAGGTGCGTACGTAACTTACTACTTATACCTAACAAGTAGTTACTGCACCTACCGTACGATGCTGTGTGAGGTAAGTGTGTACGTAACTTACTACTTATACCTAACAAGTAGTTACTGCACCTACCGCACGATGCTGTGTGAGGTAAGTGTGTACATAACTTACTACTTACACCTAACATGCAGTTACTGTACCTACCGTACAATGCTGTGTAAGGTAAGTGTGTACGTAACTTACTACTTATACCTAACAAGCAGTTACTGCACCTACCGTACGATGCTGTGTGAGGTAAGTGTGTACGTAACTTACTACTTATACCTAACAAGTAGTTACTGCACCTACCGCACGATGCTGTGTGAGGTAAGTGTGTACATAACTTACTACTTACACCTAACATGCAGTTACTGTACCTACCGTACAATGCTGTGTAAGGTAAGTGTGTACGTAACTTACTACTTATACCTAACAAGCAGTTACTGCACCTACCGTACGATGCTGTGTGAGGTAAGTGTGTACGTAACTTACTACTTACAAGTAACAGGCAGTAACTGCACCTACAGTACGATGCTGTGTGAGGTAAGTGTATACGTAACTTACTACTTATACCTAACAAATAGTTACTGCACCTACCGTACGATGCTGTGCGAGGTGCGTACGTAACTTACTACTTATACCTAACAAGTAGTTACTGCACCTACCGTACGATGCTGTGTGAGGTAAGTGTGTACGTAACTTACTACTTATACCTAACAAGTAGTTACTGCACCTACCGCACGATGCTGTGTGAGGTAAGTGTGTACGTAACTTACTACTTATACCTAACAAGTAGTTACTGCACCTACCGCACGATGCTGTGTGAGGTAAGTGTGTACATAACTTACTACTTACACCTAACATGCAGTTACTGTACCTACCGTACAATGCTGTGTAAGGTAAGTGTGTACGTAACTTACTACTTATACCTAACAAGCAGTTACTGCACCTACCGTACGATGCTGTGTGAGGTAAGTGTGTACGTAACTTACTACTTACAAGTAACAGGCAGTAACTGCACCTACCGTATGATGCTGTGTGAGGTGCGTACATAACTTACTACTTATACCTAACAAGCAATTACTGTACCTACCATACGATGCTGTGTGAGGTAAGTCTGAATGTTACTTGCTTTCCCCTAACAAGTGATACTTACTATTCCTGCTGCAGATACTGCTACCTATACAACCAAGCACTCTACTGGCCTTACTCACTGCAATACTTACTATTCCTGCTGCAGATACCGCTACCTATACAACCAAGCACTCTACTGGCCTTACTCACTGCAATACTTACTATTCCTGCTGCAGATACCACAAGCTATACAGCCAAGCACTCTACTGGCCTTACTCACTGCAATACTTGCTGTTCCTGCTGCAGATACTGCTACCTATACAGCCAAGCACTCTACTGGCCTTACTCACTGAAATACTTACTATTCCTGATGCAGGTATAGCTACCTATACAACCAAGCACTCTACTGGCCTTACTCACTGCAAAACTTACTATTCCTGATGCAGGTATAGCTACCTATACAACCAAGCACTCTACTGACCTTACTCACTGCAGTACTTACTATTCCTGCTGCAGATACAGCTACCTATACAACCAAGCACTCTACTGGCCTTACTCACTGCAATACTTACTATTGCTGCTGCAGATACCACAAGCTATACAGCCAAGCACTCTACTCTCCTTACTCACTGCAATAATTACTATTCCTGCTGCAGATACAGCTACCTATACAACCAAACACTCTAATGGCCTTACTCACTGCAATACTTACTATTCCTGCTGCAGATACTGCTACCTATACAACCAAGCACTCTACTGGCCTTACTCACTGCAATACTTACTATTCCTGCTGCAGATACTGCTACCTATACAGCTAAGCACTCTACTGGCCTTACTCACTGCAATACTTACTATTCCTGGTGCAGATACCGCTAATTACACAACCATGCACTCTACTGGTCTTACTAACTGCAATACTTACTATTCATGCTGCAGATACTGCTACCTATACAACCAAGCACTCTACTGGCCTTACTAACTGCAATACTTACTATTCCTGCTGCAGATACCACTACCTGTACAACCAAGCACTCAACTGGCTTTACTCACTGCAATACTTACTATTCCTGCTGCAGATACCGCTATCTATACAACCTAGCACTCTACAGGCCTTACTCACTGCAATACTTACTATTGCTGCTGCAGATACAGCTACCTATACAACCAAGCACTCTATAGGCCTTACTCACTGCAATACTTACTATTCCTGCTGCAGATACCACTACCTATACACCAAGTATTCTATTGGCCTTAGTCACTGCAATACTTACTATTCCTGCTGCAGATACCGCTAATTACACAACCAAGCACTCTACTGGTCTTACTAACTGCAATACTTACTATTCATGCTGCAGATACTGCTACCTATACAACCAAGCACTCTACTGGCCTTACTCACTGCAATACTTACTATTCCTCCTGCAGATACCGCTAGCTATACAACCAAGCACTCTACTGGCCTTACTCACTGCAATACCTACTATTCCTGCTGCAGATACCACAAGCTATACAGCCAAGCACTCTACTCTCCTTACTCACTGCAATACTTACTGTTCCTGCTGCAGATACTGCTACCTATACAGCCAAGCACTCTACTGGCCTTACTCACTGCAATACTTACTATTCCTGCTGCAGATACTGCTACCTATACAACCAATAACTCTACTGGCCTTACTCACGGCAATACTTACTGTTCCTGCTGCAGATACCGCTACCTATACAACCTAGCACTCTACAGGCCTTACTCACTGCAATACTTACTATTGCTGCTGCAAATACAGCTACCTATACAACCAAGCACTCTATAGGCCTTACTCACTGCAATACTTACTATTCCTGCTGCAGATACCACTACCTATACACCAAGTATTCTATTGGCCTTACTCACTGCAATACTTACTATTCCTGCTGCAGATACCACTATCTAAACCACAAAGCACTCTACTGGCCTTACTCACTGCAATACTTACTATTCCTGCTGCAGATACTGCTACCTATACAACCAAGCACTCTACTGGCCTTACTCACTGCAATACTTACTATTCCTGCTGCAGATACCACTACCTATAAAGCCAAGCACTCTACTGGCCTTACTCACTGCAATAATTACTGTTCCTGCTGCAGATACCGCTACCTATACAACCTAGCACTCTACAGGCCTTACTCACTGCAATACTTACTATTCCTGCTGCAGATACAGCTACCTATACAACCAAGCACACTATAGGCCTTACTCACTGCAATACTTACTATTCCTGCTGCAGATAGCGCTACCTATACAACCAAGCACTCTACTGGCCTTACTCACTGCAATAATTACTGTTCCTGCTGCAGATACCGCTACCTATACAACCTAGCACTCTACAGGCCTTACTCACTGCAATACTTACTATTCCTGCTGCAGATAGCGCTACCTATACAACCAAGCACTCTACTGGCCTTACTCACTGCTGTAGATACTGCTACCTATACAACCAAGCACTCTACTGGGCTTACTCACTGCAATACTTATTATTCATGCTGCAAATACTGCTACCTATACAACCAAGCACTCTACAGACCTTACTCACTGCAATACTTACTATTCCTGCTGCAGATACCACTATCTATACAACAAAGCACTCTACTGGCCTTACTTACTGCAATACTTACTATTCCTGCTGCAGATACCACTATCTATACAACAAAGCACTCTACTGGCCTTACTCACTGCAATACTTACTATTCCAGATGCAGATACTGCTACCTATACAACCAAGCACTCTACTGGCCTTATTCACTGCAATACTTACTATTCCTGCTGCAGATACCGCTACCTATACAACCAAGCACTCTACTGGCCTTACTCACTGCTGTAGATACAATGCTACCTATACAACCAAGCACTCTACCGGCCTTACTCACTGCAATACTTATTATTCATGCTGCAAATACTGCTACCTATACAACAAAGCACTCTACTGGCCTTACTCACTGCTGTAGATACTGCTACCTATACAACCAAGCACTCTACTGGCCTTACTCACTGCTGCAGATACCGCTACCTATACAACCAAGCACTCTACTGGCCTTACTCACTGCTGTAGATACTGCTACCTATACAACAAAGCACTCTACTGGCCTTACTCACTGCAATACTTACTATTCAAGATGCAGATACTGCTACCTATACAACCAAGCACTCTACTGGCCTTACTCACTGCAATACTTACTATTCCTGCTGCAGATACTGCTACCTATACAACCAAGCACTCTACAGGCCTTACTCACTGCAATACTTACTATTACTGTTGCAGATACTGCCAGCTATGCAACCAAGCACTCTACTGGCCTTACTCACTGCAATACTCACTATTCCTGCTGCAGATACCGCTACCTATACAACCAAGCACTCTACTGGGCTTACTCACTGCATTACTTACTATTCCTGCTGCAGATACTGCTACCTATTGAACAAAGCTCTCTATACAGGCATTACTCACTGCAATACTTACTATTCCTGCTGCAGATACCGCTACCTATACAACCAAGCACTCTACTGGCCTTATTCACTGCAATACTTACTATTCCTGCTGCAGATACTGCTACCTATACAACCAAGCACTCTACTGGCCTTACTCACTGCAATACTTACTATTCCTGCTGCAGATACCGCTACCTATACAACCAAGCACTCTACTGGCCTTACTCACTGCAATACTTACTATTCATGCTGCTGATACAGCTACCTATACAACCAAGCACTCTACAGGCCTTACTCACTGCTGTAGATACAATGCTACCTATACAACCAAGCACTCTACCGGCCTTACTCACTGCAATACTTATTATTCATGCTGCAAATACTGCTACCTATACAACAAAGCACTCTACTGGCCTTACTCACTGCTGTAGATACTGCTACCTATACAACCAAGCACTCTACTGGCCTTACTCACTGCTGCAGATACCGCTACCTATACAACCAAGCACTCTACTGGCCTTACTCACTGCTGTAGATACTGCTACCTATACAACAAAGCACTCTACTGGCCTTACTCACTGCAATACTTACTATTCAAGATGCAGATACTGCTACCTATACAACCAAGCACTCTACTGGCCTTACTCACTGCAATACTTACTATTCCTGCTGCAGATACTGCTACCTATACAACCAAGCACTCTACAGGCCTTACTCACTGCAATACTTACTATTACTGTTGCAGATACTGCCAGCTATGCAACCAAGCACTCTACTGGCCTTACTCACTGCAATACTCACTATTCCTGCTGCAGATACCGCTACCTATACAACCAAGCACTCTACTGGGCTTACTCACTGCATTACTTACTATTCCTGCTGCAGATACTGCTACCTATTGAACAAAGCTCTCTATACAGGCATTACTCACTGCAATACTTACTATTCCTGCTGCAGATACCGCTACCTATACAACCAAGCACTCTACTGGCCTTATTCACTGCAATACTTACTATTCCTGCTGCAGATACTGCTACCTATACAACCAAGCACTCTACTGGCCTTACTCACTGCAATACTTACTATTCCTGCTGCAGATACCGCTACCTATACAACCAAGCACTCTACTGGCCTTACTCACTGCAATACTTACTATTCATGCTGCTGATACAGCTACCTATACAACCAAACACTCTATAGGCCTTACTCACTGCAATACTTACTATTCCAACTGCAGATACTGCTTCCTATACAACCAAGCACTCTACTGGCCTTATTCACTGCAATACTTACTATTCCTACTGCAGATACCACTACCTATACAACCAAGCACTCTACTGGCCTTATTCACTGCAATACTTACTATTCCTGCTGCAGATACTGCTACCTATACAACCAAGCACTCTACTGGCCTTACTCACTGCAATACTTACTATTCCTGCTGCAGATACCGCTACCTATACAACCAAGCACTCTACTGGCCTTACTCACTGCAATACTTACTATTCATGCTGCTGATACAGCTACCTATACAACCAAGCACTCTACAGGCCTTACTCACTGCTGTAGATACAATGCTACCTATACAACCAAGCACTCTACCGGCCTTACTCACTGCAATACTTATTATTCATGCTGCAAATACTGCTACCTATACAACAAAGCACTCTACTGGCCTTACTCACTGCTGTAGATACTGCTACCTATACAACCAAGCACTCTACTGGCCTTACTCACTGCTGCAGATACCGCTACCTATACAACCAAGCACTCTACTGGCCTTACTCACTGCTGTAGATACTGCTACCTATACAACAAAGCACTCTACTGGCCTTACTCACTGCAATACTTACTATTCAAGATGCAGATACTGCTACCTATACAACCAAGCACTCTACTGGCCTTACTCACTGCAATACTTACTATTCCTGCTGCAGATACTGCTACCTATACAACCAAGCACTCTACAGGCCTTACTCACTGCAATACTTACTATTACTGTTGCAGATACTGCCAGCTATGCAACCAAGCACTCTACTGGCCTTACTCACTGCAATACTCACTATTCCTGCTGCAGATACCGCTACCTATACAACCAAGCACTCTACTGGGCTTACTCACTGCATTACTTACTATTCCTGCTGCAGATACTGCTACCTATTGAACAAAGCTCTCTATACAGGCATTACTCACTGCAATACTTACTATTCCTGCTGCAGATACCGCTACCTATACAACCAAGCACTCTACTGGCCTTATTCACTGCAATACTTACTATTCCTGCTGCAGATACTGCTACCTATACAACCAAGCACTCTACTGGCCTTACTCACTGCAATACTTACTATTCCTGCTGCAGATACCGCTACCTATACAACCAAGCACTCTACTGGCCTTACTCACTGCAATACTTACTATTCATGCTGCTGATACAGCTACCTATACAACCAAACACTCTATAGGCCTTACTCACTGCAATACTTACTATTCCAACTGCAGATACTGCTTCCTATACAACCAAGCACTCTACTGGCCTTATTCACTGCAATACTTACTATTCCTACTGCAGATACCACTACCTATACAACCAAGCACTCTACTGGCCTTACTCACTGCAATACTTATTATTCATGCTGCAAATACTGATATCTATACAACCAAGCACTATACTGGCCTTACTCACTGCAATACTTATTATTCATGCTGCAAATACTGCTACCTATACAACCAAGCACTCTACTGGCCTTACTCACTGCAATACTTACTATTCCTGCTGCAGATACCACTATCTGTACAACAAAGCACTCTACTGGCCTTACTCACTACAATACTTACTATTCCAGATGCAGATACTGCTACCTATACAACCAAGCACTCTACTGGCCTTATTCACTGCAATACTTACTATTCCTGCTGCAAATACCGCTACCTATACAACCAAGCACTCTACTGGCCTTACTCATTGCTGTAGATACTGCTAACTATACAACCAAGCACTCTATTGGCCTTACTCACTGCAATACTTATTATTCATGCTGCAAATACTGCTACCTATACAACCAAGCACTCTACTGGCCTTACTCAATGCAATACTTACTATTCCTGCTGCATAAACCGCTACCTATACAATCAAGCACTCTACTGGCCTTACTCACTGCAGTACTTACTATTCCTGCTGCAGATACAGCTACCTATACAACCAAGCACTCTACTGGCCTTACTCACTGCAATACTTACTATTCCTGATGCAGGTACAGCTACCTATGCAACCAAGCACTCTACTGACCTTACTCACTGAAATACTTACTATTCCTGCTGCAGATACCCCTACCTGTACAACCAAGCACTCTACTGGCCTTACTCACTGCAATACTTACTATTCCTGCTGCAGATACCACTATCTACACAACAAAGCACTCTACTGGCCTTACTCACTGCAATACTTACTATTCCTGCTGCAGATACTGCTACCTATACAACCAAGCACTCTACTGGCCTTACTCACTGCAATACTACTATCCCTGCTGCAGATTCCACTACCTATACAGCCAAGCACTCTACTGGCCTTACTCACTGCAATACTTACTGTTCCTGCTGCAGATACCGCTACCTATACAACCTAGCACTCTACAGGCCTTACTCACTGCAATACTTAATATTCCTGCTGCAGATACAGCTACCTATACAACCAAGCACTCTATAGGCCTTACTCACTGCAATACTTACTTTTCCAACTGCAGATACTGCTACCTATACAACCAAGCACTCTACTGGCCTTACTCACTGCAATACTTAGTATTCCTGCTGCAGATACAGCTACCTATACAACCAAGCACTCTATAGGCCTTACTCACTGCAATACTTACTTTTCCAACTGCAGATACTGCTACCTATACAACCAAGCACTCTACTGGCCTTATTCACTGCAATACTTACTATTCCTGCTGCAGATACTGCTACCTATACATCCAAGCACTCTACTGGCCTTACTCACTGCTGTAGATACTGCTACCTATACAACCAAGCACTCTACTGGCCTTACTCACTGCAATACTACTATCCCTGCTGCAGATTCCACTACCTATACAGCCAAGCACTCTACTGGCCTTACTAACTGCAATACTTACTGTTCCTGCTGCAGATACCGCTACCTATACAACCTAGCACTCTACAGGCCTTACTCACTGCAATACTTAGTATTCCTGCTGCAGATACAGCTACCTATACAACCAAGCACTCTATAGGCCTTACTCACTGCAATACTTACTTTTCCAACTGCAGATACTGCTACCTATACAACCAAGCACTCTACTGGCCTTATTCACTGCAATACTTACTATTCCTGCTGCAGATACTGCTACCTATACATCCAAGCACTCCACTGGCCTTACTCACTGCTGTAGATACTGCTACCTATACAACCAAGCACTCTACTGGCCTTACTCACTGCAATACTTATTATTCATGCTGCAAATACTGCTACCTATACAACCAAGCACTCTACTGGCCTTACTCACTGCAATACTTAATATTCCTGCTGCAGATACCACTATCTATACAACAAAGCACTCTACTGGCCTTACTCACTGCAATACTTACTATTCCAGATGCAGATACTGCTACCTATACAACCAAGCACTCTACTGGCCTTATTCACTGCAATACTTACTATTCCTGCTGCAGATACCGCTACCTATACAACCATGCACTCTACTGGCCTTACTCACTGCTGTAGATACTGCTACCTATACAACCAAGCACTCTACTGGCCTTACTCACTGCAATACTTATTATTCATGCTGCAAATACTGCTACCTATACAACCAAACACTCTACTGGCCTTACTCACTGCAATACTTACTATTCCAGATGCAGATACTGCTATCTATACAACAAAGCACTCTACTGGCCTTACTCACTGCAATACTTACTATTCCTGCTGCAGATCCCGCTACCTATTCAACCAAGCACTCTACTGGGCTTACTCACTGCAGTACTTACTATTCCTGCTGCAGATACTGCCAGCTATGCAACCAAGCACTCTACTGGCCTTACTCACTGCAATACTCACTATTCCTGCTGCAGATACCTCTACCTATACAACCAAGCACTCTACTGGGCTTACTCACTGCAGTACTTACTATTCCTGCTGCAGATACCGCTACCTATTCAACAAAGCACTCTATACAGGCCTTACTCTTTGCAATACTTACTATTCCTGCTGCAGATACCGCTACCTATACAACCAAGCACTCTACTCGCCTTACTCACTGCAATACTTACTATTCCTGCTGCAGATACCGCTACCTATACAACCAAGCACTCTACTGGCCTTACTCACTGCAATACTTACTATTCCTGCTGCTGATACAGCTACCTATACAACCAAGCATTCTACAGGCCTTACTCACTGCAATATTTACTATTCATGCTGCAGATAGAGCTACCTATACAACCAAGCACTCTATAGGCCTTACTCACTGCAATACTTACTATTCCAACTGCAGATACCACTACATATACAACCAAGCACTCTACTGGCCTTATTCACTGCAATACTTACTATTCCTGCTGCAGATACTGCTACCTATACAACCAAGCACTCTACTGACTTTACTCACTGCAGTACTTACTATTCCTGCTGCAGATACCGCTACCTATACAACCAAGCACTCTACTGGGCTTACTCACTGCAGTACTTACTATTCCTGCTGCAGATACCGCTACCTATACAACCAAGCACTCTACTAGCCTTACTCACTGCAATAGTTACTATTCCTGCTGCAGATACCACTGTCTATACAACAAAGCACTCTACTGGCCTTATTCACTGAAATATTTACTATTCCTGCTGCAGATACCGCTGCCTTTACAACCAAGCACTCTATACTGGCCTTACTCACTGCAATACTTACTATTCCTGCTGCAGATATCACTACCTACATAACCAAGCACTCTACTGGCCTTACTCACTGCAATACTTACTATTCCTGCTGCAGATACCCCTACCTATACAGCCAAGCACTCTACTGGCCTGCCTCACTGCAATACTTATTATTCCTGCTGCAGATACCGCTACCTATACAACCAAGCACTCTACTGGGCTTACTCACTGCAGTACTTACTATTCTTGCTGCAAGTACCGCTACCTATACAAGCAAGCACCTATACTGATACCTATACAACAAAGCACTCTACTGGCCTTACTCACTGCAATACTCACTATTCCTGCTGCAGATACTTCTACCTATACAACCAAGCACTCTACTGGTCTTACTCACTGCAGTACTTACTATTCCTGTTGCTGATACAGCTACCTATACAACCAAGCACTCTACTGGTCTTACTCAATGCAATACTTACTATTCCTGCTACAGATACCCCTACCTATACAACCAAGCACTCTACTGGCCTTACTCACTGCAATACTTACTATTCCTGTTGCTGATACAGCTACCTATACAACCAAGCACTCTACAGGCCTTACTCACTGCAATACTTACTATTCATGCTGCAGATAGAGCTATCTATGCAAATAAGCACTCTATAGGCCTTACTCACTGCAATACTTACTATTCCAACTGCAGATACTGCTACCTATACAACCAAGCACTCTACTGACCTTACTCACTGCAATACTTACTGTTCCTGCTGCAGATACTTCTACCTATACAACCAAGCACTCTATTGGCCTTACTACCTGCAGTACTTACTATTCCTGCTGCAGATACTGCTAGCCATACAACCAAGCACTTTACTGGCCTTACTCACTGCAGTACTTACTATTCCTGCTGCAGATACTGCTAGCCATACAACCAAGCACTTTACTGGCCTTACTCACTGCAATACTTACTGTTCCTGCTGCAGATACTGCTACCTATAAAGCCAAGCACTCTACTGGCCTTACTCACTGCAATACTTACTATTCCTGCTGCAGATACCCCTACCTATACAACCAAGCACTCTACTGACCTTACTCACGGCAATACTTACTATTCCTGCTGCAGATACCCCTACCTATACAACCAAGCACTCTACTGACCTTACTCACGGCAATACTTACTGTTCCTGCTGCAGATACTGCTACCTATAAAGCCAAGCACTCTACTGGCCTTACTCACTGCAATACTTACTATTCCTGCTGCAGATACCACTACCTATACAACCAAGCACTCTACTGACCTTACTCACTGCAATACTTACTATTCCTGCTGCAGATACCTCTACCTATACAACCAAGCACTCTATACAGGCCTTACTCACTGCAATACTTACTATTCCTGCTTTAGATACCATTACCTATACAACCAAGCAATCTACTGGCTACACTATTTACTATTTCTGCTGTAGATACCGCTACCTATACAACCAAGCACTCTACTAGCCTTACTTATTGCAATACTTACTATTCCTACTGCAGATACTGCTACCTATACAACCAAGCACTCTACTGGCCTTACTCACTGCAATACTTACTATTCCTGCTGCAGATACTGCTACCTATACAGCCAAGCACTCTACTGGCCTTACTCACTGCAATACTTACTATTCCCGCTGCAGATATCGCTACCTATACAACCAAGCACTCTACTAGCCTTACTCACTGCAATACTTACTATTCCCACTGCAGATACTGCTACCTATACAAACAAGCACTCTACTAGCCTTACTCACTGCAATACTTACTATTCCCACTGCAGTTTGTATAGGTAGCGGTATCTGCAGTGGGAATAGTAAGTATTGCAGTGAGTAAGGCTAGTAGAGTGCTTGGTTGTATAGGTAGCGATATCTGCAGCGGGAATAGTAAGTATTGCAGTGAGTAAGGCCAGTAGAGTGCTTGGTTGTAGTGGTATCTGCAGCAGGAATAGTAAGTATTGCAGTAAGTAAGGCCAATAGAGTGCTTGGTTGTATAGGTAGCAGTATCTGCAGCAGGAATAGTAAGTATTGCAGTGAGTAAGGCCAGTAGAGTGCTTGGTTGTATAGGTTGCAGTATCTGCAGCAGGAATAGTAAGTATTGCAGTGAGTAAGGCCAGTAGAGTGTTTGGTTGTATAGGTAGCAGTATCTGCATCAGGAATAGTAAGTATTGCAGTAAGTAAGGCCAGTAGAGTGCTTGGTTGTATAGGTAGTGGTATCTGCAGCAGGAATAGTAAGTATTGCAGTGAGTAAGGCCAGTAGAGTGCTTGGCTGTATAGGTAGGGGTATCTGCAGCAGGAATAGTAAATATTGCAGTGAGTAAGGTCAGTAGAGTGCTTTGTTGTATAGATAGTGGTATCTGTAGCAAGAATAGTAAGTATTTCAGTAAGTAAGGCTAGTAGAGTGCTTGGTTGTATAGGTAGCACTCTACTAGCCTTACTTACTGAAATACTTACTATTCTTGCTACAGATACCACTATCTATACAACAAAGCACTCTACTGACCTTACTCACTGCAATATTTACTATTCCTGCTGCAGATACCCCTACCTATACAGCCAAGCACTCTACTGGCCTTACTCACTGCAATACTTACTATTCCTGCTGCAGATACTGCTACCTATACAACCAAGCACTCTACTAGCCTTACTCACTGCAATACTTACTATTCCCGCTGCAGATACCACTACCTATACAACCAAGCACTCTACTGGCCTTACTCACTGCAATACTTGCTATTCCTGCTGCAGATACCTCGACCTATACAACCTTGCATTCTACTGGCCTTACTCGTTGCAGTACTGCATTGTTTACTAAATTTTAAATAATCTGAAATAATAATTCCAAAGTCCCGTTACTCGTTTGTAACAGTCAGTAAAATGTCATTATGTCTGTAATTAACATTGGATTTTCTTCCATAAATACATAATTATATACTTTCCTGTGTTTAACTTTAGATCTCAGTCATTTGTTCAATCCTCCAATTGTTGTATATCACTTCTCATTTTGTCTAACCCCCATGGAACATCTACTCTATTACAAAATTTTGTATCATCTGCAAACAGACATACTTTTCCCTGTAGCCCTTTGCTGATATCTCTGATAAATATGTTAAACAAAAACTAATGTACAGCAGCACTGTAATTTAATATGCAATTTTATTGCAGACTGTAACAAAATCTACAATGTTTCAGGTTCTAATGATCCTTAATCATGTATGAACAGATACAAACTAAGCAACTTTAAATAGGCTTTACATAGCACCTCATACAGTGACATCATACAGGTGTAAAAATGTAATCAACTATAATACATTGTGATTTAACCCATTAAGGTGCAGATAATTAGAGAGTACCAATTATACTTTGTATTTCCTCTGTTTTGATACGTTTTGTATTGATTTCAGATATAAAATATCCACATTATGAGATAATATTCTTCTATTTAATTTTACAATGTAGTAAAATAGAGTATACAAGTTTTAATAGAGCAGAACTGGCAGTTAGGTTACACATTTAAGGTACACTAGACAAATACAGAAAGGTCCCAATCCTTATTTATACCAAATGGTAAATCCAAAACACCTCCCTCTGTTTAAGTTTTTCCTCCCTATCCCCACCTCTTCTGGAATATGCTCTATGATGTGATATCTAAGATGGTTTACCAGATGCCCTGCTTCCTTAAAGTGGCAGTCTACAGGGGATTTTAAATTGCCATTTCTAATTTTTGATTTGTGTTCCGTGATCCGGTCACAAAACCTCCTGGTTGTCTCACCCACATAAAACCTGGAACACTGGAATTTTAAAAAGGAAATTTATGCTTACCTGATAAATGTATTTCTTTTACGATATGAGTCCACGGATTTTATCCTTACTTATGGGATATCGCCTCCTGGTCATCAGGAGGAGGCAAAGAGCACTACAGCAGAGCTGTATATATAGCTCCTCCCTTCCCTCCCACTCCAGTCATTCGACCGAAGTTAGGAAGAGAAAGGAAAAGCCAAGGTGCAGAGGTGACTGAAGTTTAACAAAAATAAAAACCTGTCTTAGAATAAACAGGGTGGGCCGTAGACTCGTCATATCGTAAAAGAAATACATTTATCAGGTAAGCATAAATTTCCTTTTCTTTTACAAGATACGACGAGTCCACGGATTTCATCCTTACTTATGGGATACAATACCAAAGCTATAGGACACGGATGAAAGGGAGGGACAAGACAGGAACCTAAATGGAAGGCACCACAGCTTGAAGAATCTTTCTCCCAAAAACAGCCTCAGAAGAAGCAAAGGTATCAAATTTGGAAAAAGTGTGAAGAGACGACCAAGTTGCAGCCTTGCAAATATGTTCAACAGAAGCATCGTTTTTAAATGCCCATGAGGAAGCCACAGCCCTAGTGGAATGAGCCATAATTCTTTCAGGAGGCTGCTGTCCAGCAGTCTCATAAGCAAGACGGATGATACTCTTCAGCCAAAAGGAAAGAGAGGTAGCCGTAGCTTTCTGACCCCTACGTTTCCTAGAAAAAATAACAATGAAGATAATTGCCTAAAATGCTTAGGCGCTGCAAGTAAAACTTCAGGGCACGAAACACGTCTAAGTTATGTAACAGACGCTCCTTCTTTGAAGAAGGATTAGGACACAAGGAAGGAACCACAATTTCCTGATTAATATTCTTAGTAGAAACCAGCTTAGGAAGAAAACCAGGTTTGGTACGTAAGACCACCTTATCAGAATGAAAAATAAGATAAGGGGAATCACATTTGCCTAGATTTAGAGTTCTGCGTTAGCCTTCCAAACCAGCGTTAGGGGGTCCTAATGCTGGTTTTAGCCGCCTGCTGGTATTTAGAGTCAGTCAGGAAAGGGTCTAACGCTCACTTTCCAGCCGCGACTTTTCCATACCGCAGATCCCCTTACGTCAATTGCGTATCCTATCTTTTCAATGGGATCTTTCTAACGCTGGTATTTAGAGTCTTGGCTGAAGTGAGCGTTAGAACTCTAACGACAAGACTCCAGCCGCAGAAAAAAGTCAGGAGTTAAGAGCTTTATGGGCTAATGCCGGTTCATAAAGCTCTTAACTACTGTGCTCTAAAGTACACTAACACCCATAAACTACCTATGTACCCCTAAACCGAGGTCCCCCCACATCACCGCCACTATAATAAAAAATTTTAACCCCTAATCTGCCGACCGGACATCGCCGCCACCTACATTATCCCTATAAACCCCTAATCTGCTGCCCCTAACACCGCCGACACCTATATTATATTTATTAACCCCTAATCTGCCCCCCCACGTCGCCGCTAACTTACCTACACTTCTTAACCCCTAATCTGCCGACCGGACCTCGCCGCCACTATAATAAATTTCTTAACCCCTAAACCGCCGCACTCCCACCTCAAAAACCCTAGAATAAATAGTATTAACCCCTAATCTGCCCTCCCTAACATCGCTGACACCTAACTTCAAGTATTAACCCCTAATCTGCCGACTGGACCTCGCCGCTACTCTAATAAATGTATTAACCCCTAAAGCTAAGTCTAACTCTAACCCTAACACCCCCCTAAGTTAAATATAATTTAAATCTAACGAAATAAAATAAATCTTATTAAATAAATTAATCCTATTTAAAGCTAAATACTTACCTGTAAAATAAACCCTAATATAGCTACAATATAACGAATAATTATATTGTAGCTATTTTAGCATTTATATTTATTTTACAGGCAACTTTGTATTTATTTTAACTAGGTACAATAGCTATTAAATAGTTAATAACTATTTAATAGCTACCTAGTTAAATAATTACAAAATTACCTGTAAAATAAATCCTAACCTAAGTTACAATTAAACCTAACACTACACTATCAATAAATTAATTAAATAAACTACCTACAATTATCTACAATTAAATCAACTAAACTAAATTACAAAAACAAACACTAAATTACAAAAAATAAAAAAAGATTACAAGAATTTTAAACTAATTACACCTACTCTAAGCCCCCTAAAAAAATAACAAAGCCCCCCAAAATAAAAAAATGCCCTACCCTATTCTAAAATAAAAAGTTTACAGCTCTTTTACCTTACCAGCCCTTAAAAGGGCCTTTTGCGGGGCATGCCCCAAAGAAAACAGCTCTTTTGCCTGTAAAAAAAACGTACAATACCCCCCCAACATTACAACCCACATACCCCTAATCTAACCCAAACCCCCCTTAAAAAACCTAACACTAAGTCCCTGAAGATCTCCCTACCTTATCTTCACCACGCCGGGTATCACCGATCCATCCACAAGAGGCTCCGAAGTCTTCATCCTATCCGCCAAGAAGAGGACATCTGGACCGGCAAACATCTTCATCCAAGCGGCATCTTCTATCTTCATCCATCCGACGAGGAGCGGCTCCATCTTCAAGACCTCCGGCGCGGAACATCCTCTTCTCCCGACTACTAGACGAAGAATGAAGGTTCCTTTAAGGGACGTCATCCAAGATGGCGTCCCTCGAATTCCGATTGGCTGATAGGATTCTATCAGCCAATCGGAATTAAGGTAGGAAAAATCTGATTGGCTGATTGAATCAGCCAATCAGATTCAAGTTCAATCCGATTGGCTGGTCCAATCAGCCAATCAGATTGAGCTCGCATTCTATTGGCTGTTCCGATCAGCCAATAGAATGCAAGCTCAATCTGATTGGCTGATCCAATCAGCCAATCGGATCAGCCAATAGAATGCAAGCTCAATCTGATTGGCTGATCCAATCAGCCAATTGGATAACTTGAATCTGATTGGCTGATTCAATCAGCCAATCAGATTTTTCCTACCTTAATTCCGATTGGCTGATAGAATCCTATCAGCCAATCGGAATTCTAGGGATGCCATCTTGGATGACGTCCCTTAAAGGAACCTTCATTCGTCGTCTAGTAGTCGGGAGAAGAGGATGTTCCGTGCCGGAGGTCTTGAAGATGGAGCCGCTCCTCGTCGGATGGATGAAGATAGAAGATGCCGCTTGGATGAAGATGTTTGCAGGTCCGGATGTCCTCTTCTTGGCGGATAGGATGAAGACTTCGGAGCCTCTTCTGGACCTCTTCTTGGCGGATAGAATGAAGACTTCGGAGCCTCTTCTGGACGGATACCCGGCGTGGTGAAGATAAGGTAGGGAGATCTTCAGGGGCTTAGTGTTAGGTTTTTTAAGGGGGGTTTGGGTTAAATTAGGGGTATGTGGGTGGTGGGTTGTAATGTTGGGGGGGGTATTTTATGTTTTTTTACAGGCAAAAGAGCTGTTTTCTTTGGGGCATGCCCCGCAAAAGGCCCTTTTAAGGGCTGGTAAGGTTAAAGAGCTGTAAACTTTTTATTTTAGAATAGGGTAGGGCATTTTTTTATTGTGGGGGGCTTTGTTATTTTTTTAGGGGGTGTAATTAGTTTAAAATTCTTGTAATCTTTTTTTATTTTTTGTAATTTAGTGTTTGTTTTTGTAATTTAGTTTAGTTGATTTAATTGTAGATAATTGTAGGTAGTTTATTTAAATAATTTATTGATAGTGTAGTGTTAGGTTTAATTGTAACTTAGGTAAGGATTTATTTTACAGGTAATTTTGTAATTATTTTAACTAGGTAGCTATTAAATAGTTATTAACTATTTAATAGCAATACAAAGTTGCCTGTAAAATAAATATTAATCCTAAAATAGCTACAATATAATTATTATTTATATTGTAGCTATATTAGGGTTTATTTTACAGGTAAGTATTTAGCTTTAAATAGGATTAATTTATTTAATAAGATTTATTTTATTTCGTTAGATTTAAATTATATTTAACTTAGGGGGGTGTTAGTTAGACTTAGCTTTAGGGGTTAATACATTTATTATAGTAGCGGCAAGGTCCGGTCAGCAGATTAGGGGTTAATAAGTGTAGGTAAGGTAGCGGCGACGTTGGGAGGGGCAGATTAGGGGTTAATAAATATAATATAGGGGTCGGCGGTGTTAGGGGCAGCAGATTAGGGGTACATAGGTATAATGTAGGTGGCATCGGTGTACGGAGCGGCAGATTAGGGGTTAATAATAATATGCAGGGGTCAGCGATAGCGGGGGCGGCAGATTAGGGGTTAATAAGTGTAAGGTTAGGGGTGTTTAGACTCGGGGTACATGTCAGGGTGTTAGGTGCAGACTTAGGAAGTGTTTCCCCATAGTAAACAATGGGGCTGCGTTAGGAGCTGAACGCTGCTTTTTTGCAGGTGTTAGGCTTTTTTTCAGCTCAAACTGCCCCATTGTTTCCTATGGGGGAATCGTGCACAAGCACGTTTTTGAAGCTGGCCGCGTCCGTAAGCAACGCTGGTATTGAGAGTTGAAGTGGCGGTAAATATGCCTGTACGCTCCCTTTTTGGAGCCTAACGCAGCCCTTCAGAGAACTCTAAATACCAGCATTGTTTAAAAGGTGCGGGGGGAAAAAACATGCGTAGCTAACGCACCCCTTCTAACGCAAAACTCTAAATCTAGGCAATTGTAAAGCTGAAAGCTCAGAAACTCTGCAAGCAGAGGAAATAGCAACCAAAAACAAAACTTTCCAAGATAACAACTTAATATCTATGGAATGCATAGGTTCAAACGGAACCCCTTAAAGAACATTAAGAACTAAATTCAAACTCCAAGGAGGAGCAATTGGTCGAAACACAGGTCTGATTCTAGTTAGAGCCTGACAAAAAGATTGAATGTCTGGAACATCTGACAGACGTTTGTGTAACAGAATAGACAAAGCAGAAATCTGTCCCTTTAAGGAACTTGCTGATAACCCTTTCTCCAATCCTTCTTGGAGAAAAGATAAAATCCTGGGAATCCTAATCCAACTCCACGAGTAGCCCTTGGATTCGCACCAATAAAGGTATTTACGCCATATCTTATGGTAAATCCTTCTAGTAACAGGCTTACGAGCCTGAATCAAGGTATCAATGACCGCATCAGAGAACCCTCGCTTAGATAAAATCAAGCATTCAATCTCCAAGCAGTTAGCTGTAGAGAAACTAGATTCGGGTGATGGAGGGGTCCCTGAATGAGAAGGTCCTGCCTCAATGGAAGCCTCCACAGTGGCAGAGAGGACATGTCCACTAGATCCGCATACCAAATCCTGCGTGGACACGCAGGGCTGATTAGAATTACCGAAGTCCTCTCCTGTTTGATCCGAGCAATCACCCGGGGAAGGAGAGCAAATGGTGGAAACACATAAGCTAGGTTGAACAACCAAAGCACTGCCAAGGCGTCTATCAATTTGGCCTGAGGATCCCTTGATCTGGATCCATATCTTGGGAGCTTGGCATTCTGACGAGATGCCATCAGATCCAATTTCGGTCTGCCCCACCTGAGAATCAAAGCAGCAAAGACCTCCGGATGGAGTTCCTATTCCCCCGGATGAAACGTCTGTCTGCTCAAAAAGTCCGCTTCCCAGTTGACCACTCCTGGGATGTATATTGCCGACAGATAACAAGAGTGAGCTTCCGCCCACCGAATTATCTTGGATACTTCTGTCATCGCTAAGGAACTTCTTGTCCCTCCCTGATGATTGATGTAAGCCACAGTCATGATGTTGTCCGACTGGAACCGAATAAATTTGGCCGAAGCCAACTGAGGCCAAGCCTGAAGCGCATTGAATATCGCTCTTAATTCCAGAATATTGATTGGGAGGAGAGACTTCGACCGAGTCCACACACCCTGAGTCTTCAGGGAGTTCCAGACTGCACCCCAACCTAGAAGACTGGCGTCCGTTGTAACTATTACCCATGAGGGTCTTCAGAAGCACGTTCCTTGGGACAGATGATCCTGCAACAACCACCAAAGAAGAGAGTCTCTTGTCTCCTGATCCAGATTTATCTGAGGAGACAAATCTGCAAAATCTCCATTACATTGTCTGAGCATGCTCAGTTTTAGAGGTTTGAGATGAAATCGAGCAAATGGAATGATGTCCATTGCCGCTACCATTAATCCAATTGCCTCCATACACTGAGCCACTGAAGGCCAAGGATTGGACTGAAGAGCGCGGCATGTATTCAGAATCTTTAACTTTCTGACCTCCGTCATGAAAATTTTCATGGACACAGAATCTATCAGAGTTCCCAGGAAGGGAACCCTTGTCTGTGGAACTAGTGAACTCTTTCCTAGATTCACCTTCCACCCGTGAGGCCAGAACCATGTCGGTATGCGACTTTGTTAGTTGATAAGACGATGCCTGAATCAGAATATCATCCAGATAAGGTGCCACGGCAATACCCCACGGTCTGAGAACCGCCAGCAGAGACCCTAGAACCTTTGTGAAGATCCTGGGTGCCGTTGCCAACCCAAAGGGCAGAGCCACAAACTGAAAATGCTTGTCCAGAAAGGCAAATCTTAGGAACTGGTGATGATCTTTGTGTATAGGAATGTGAAGGTATGCATCCTTTAAGTCCACGGTAGTCATATATTGACCCTCCTGGATCAATGGAAGAATTGTCCAAATAGTCTCCATCTTGAAGAATGGGACTCTGAGAAACTTGTTTAGACTCTTGAGATCTAAAATGGGTCGAAAAGTTCCCTCTTTTTTGGGAACCACGAAAAGGTTTGAGTAAAACCCCTGCCCCTGTTCTTGTATCGGGACGAGACAAAATACTCCCATAGTAGAGAGGTCGTTTACACAACTTAAGAACGCCTCTCTTTTTATCTGGTCTACAGACAATCGTGAAAGAAGGAACCTTCCCCTTGGGAAGGAATTTTTGAACTCCAGCTGATACCCTTAAGACACGATTTCCAGTGTCCAGGGATCCTGAACATCTCTTATCCAAGCCTGGACAAAGAGAGAAAGTCTGCCCCCAACTAGATCCGGTCCCTGTCTTGGGAGCAGCAGCGGGCTTCTTGGGTTGTTTACCCTTGTTCCAAGCCTGGTTGGGTCTCCAGATGGTCTTGGCTTGTGCAAAATTCCTGTCCTGTTTAGCAGAAGCGGCACAGGGGACTCCCTTGAAATTTCGAAATGAACGAAAATTACTCTGTCTATTCCTCTGCTTAGAAGACTTATCCGGAGGTAGTTGATGACCCTTACCTCCCGTAATGTCAGAAATGATCTCTTTCAAGTCAGCCCCGAATAGGGTCTTTCCCTTGAAAGGAATGGTCAAAAGCTTGGATTTAGATGACACATCCGCAGACCAAGATTTTAACCATAAGGCTCTGCGCGCTAAAATGGCAAAACCTGCATTCTTAGCCGCCAATTTTGCAATCTGAAAGGCGGCATCTGTAACAAAAGAATTAGCCAGCTTAAGGGCCTTAATTCTGTCCATTATTCCTCTAAAGAAGTCGCGGTCTTCAGAGACTCTTCTAAGGCGTCAAACCAAAAGGCAGCTGCAGTTGTGACTGGCACAATGCAGGTCGTCGGTTGTAAAAGAAATCCTTGATGAACAAATAACTTCTTCAGAAGACCCTCTAACTTTTTATCCATAGGGTCCTTGAAAGCACAACTGTCCTCAATAGGGATAGTCGTACGCTTAGCCAGGGTAGAGATAGCTCCCTCCACCTTAAGGACACAATTTCTCTGGAGGAACCACAATAGAATCATAGTCGTCCAGAGTCAGCAAAACCTCCCGCAACAACAGACGGAGGTGTTCAAGCTTAAATCTAAAGGACATTACGTCCGAATCTGTCTGGGGCAATGCACTTCCTGAATCTGACAATTCCCCTTCAGATAGAATCTCTCTACCTCCCCCTTCAGAGCTCTGGGAGTGTATGTCAGAGATCGCCATCAAAGAGTCCACCCTTCTACTACGTTTGCCTTGTAACACTGGCAACTTGGACAAAACCTCTGTAAGAGTAGATGACATAACAGCCGCCATATCCTGCAGAGTAAAGTGGACGTAGTTGATGGCGCCTGAGCAGGTGTTAAAGGCTGTGACGCTTGGGGAGAAAGTAGTGGCATACCCTGCGTCTCCTCAAGCTGAGAAGCATCCTTAGGGTTAATTGCATGAAAGAAAATTTGTTCTTTAAACTGTAAAGCCCTCTCAGTACAAGAGGGACAAAATGTAAGAGGGGGTTCCACATTGGCATCTAAGCACATAGAACAAGTCTGTTCCAGTAGATCAGCCATGATAAAAAGAAAAACAAGAGCAATATTGGTCGTGTCAGGTATATGAAATAACAAAACAAGTACTGTATCTTTAAATTCTGAAAAACGGTACTGTGCCTTTAAATTTTAAAATGACATAAAAATTTTCTGCAGCTTGAACGATAGAGGCTATTAACAAAAATATGAAAAACAATCAAAACTCAATTGCTAATATCAAAAATATTTGTATCTCAGGAGAATCTAACCCTTATTAGAGTGTCGACTATATTACCCCCTGCACCAAGCCACAACTCCGCTGTGGCACCTACCTCACACCAGACAGGATGCACAACAATCACAGCCTAGGTCCGTTTGCTGTATTTCAAGTATTAGACCAAGCAGACCTAGGTACAGGAACCCTCTGTGTATAACAAGTCTGTCCCAGTTAAGAACGGAATAACAAGTGCGCAACAAAACGCGCGAACGGAAGCCCCGCCCATCATGGGCGGATACAGTCAGAAAAAGCGCCGTAAAGAAAATACAATGTCGGGCAGACCCGACTTGAATAAGCCAATGTGACCCTCAATCCCAACTCACTATAGGGTCCATCCACACATAAAAGAATAAAGAATACTTTGTTACCACATAGTTCCCCTGCGTCAGCCTGTAAAAAAACAAACATTTGACCCTTGTACAAAAAAACAGGTCACATAACACCAACCCCTCTTGCTTTACTACTCACTGTGTATATAGTGTGCTAAAAGGATACATACAGGGAAATAAACTTTATGTGCAAGATATTTACCCCTACTTGTGTTGCAGCAGCGAACGTCAGTCTGTTCTGAGTTACATCTCTCCCAGAAAAACAAAAAGGCTGTACATACCGTAGTGCTGATCTGGATCTGTCCCACACGATTAAGAGGACTCTTTACATCACCTTCTGTAGGTCTGTGGGGACAAAGAGGGCCTTATGTGATATTCCTATAAGACCATTAGCAGGGCAGCACCAGCATGGGGAGTGAGTGAGAATATAGACAAAACTCCTCAGTTCCTGTTGAGACATCTGATGATCCATCCATCCCTGAGAAAAATAGCACTCACTGGCACTATTTAAAAAACAAACTCTTTATTGAAGAAACTCAGGCCTAGATTTAGAGTTTGGCGGTAGCCGTGAAAACCAGCGTTAGAGGCTCCTAACGCTGGTTTTAGGCTACCGCCGGTATTTGGAGTCAGTGATTAAAGGGTCTAACGCTCACTTTTCAGCCGCGACTTTTCCATACCGCAGATCCCCTTACGTCAATTGCGTATCCTATCTTTTCAATGGGATCTTCCTAACTCCGGTATTTAGAGTCGTGTCTGAAGTGAGCGTTAGAAATCTAACGACCAAACTCCAGCCGCAGAAAAAAGTCAGTAGTTAAGAGCTTTCTGGGCTAACGCCGGTTCATAAAGCTCTTAACTACTGTGCCCTAAAGTACACTAACACCCATAAACTACCTATGTACCCCTAAACTGAGGTCCCCCCACATCGCCGCCACTCGATTAAATATTTTTAACCCCTAATCTGCCGACCGCCACCTACGTTATACTTATGTACCCCTAATCTGCTGCCCCTAACACCGCCGACCCCTATATTATATTTATTAACCCCTAATCTGCCCCCCTCAACGTCGCCTCCACCTGCCTACACTTATTAACCCCTAATCTGCCGAGCAGATCTCACCGCTACTATAATAAAGTTATTAACCCCTAATAGCAACCAAAAACAAAACTTTCCAAGATAACAACTTAATATCTATGGAATGCATAGGTTCAAACTGAACCCCTTAAAGAACATTAAGAACTAAATTCAAACTCCAAGGAGGAGCAATTGGTCGAAACACAGGTCTGATTCTAGTTAGAGCCTGACAAAAAGATTGAATGTCTGGAACATCTGACAGACGTTTGTGTAACAGAATAGACAAAGCAGAAATCTGTCCCTTTAAGGAACTTGCTGATAACCCTTTCTCCAATCCTTCTTGGAGAAAAGATAAAATCCTGGGAATCCTAATCCAACTCCACGAGTAGCCCTTGGATTCGCACCAATAAAGGTATTTACGCCATATCTTATGGTAAATCCTTCTAGTAACAGGCTTACGAGCCTGAATCAAGGTATCAATGACCGCATCAGAGAACCCTCGCTTAGATAAAATCAAGCATTCAATCTCCAAGCAGTTAGCTGTAGAGAAACTAGATTCGGGTGATGGAGGGGTCCCTGAATGAGAAGGTCCTGCCTCAATGGAAGCCTCCACAGTGGCAGAGAGGACATGTCCACTAGATCCGCATACCAAATCCTGCGTGGACACGCAGGGCTGATTAGAATTACCGAAGTCCTCTCCTGTTTGATCCGAGCAATCACCCGGGGAAGGAGAGCAAATGGTGGAAACACATAAGCTAGGTTGAACAACCAAAGCACTGCCAAGGCGTCTATCAATTTGGCCTGAGGATCCCTTGATCTGGATCCATATCTTGGGAGCTTGGCATTCTGACGAGATGCCATCAGATCCAATTTCGGTCTGCCCCACCTGAGAATCAAAGCAGCAAAGACCTCCGGATGGAGTTCCTATTCCCCCGGATGAAACGTCTGTCTGCTCAAAAAGTCCGCTTCCCAGTTGACCACTCCTGGGATGTATATTGCCGACAGATAACAAGAGTGAGCTTCCGCCCACCGAATTATCTTGGATACTTCTGTCATCGCTAAGGAACTTCTTGTCCCTCCCTGATGATTGATGTAAGCCACAGTCATGATGTTGTCCGACTGGAACCGAATAAATTTGGCCGAAGCCAACTGAGGCCAAGCCTGAAGCGCATTGAATATCGCTCTTAATTCCAGAATATTGATTGGGAGGAGAGACTTCGACCGAGTCCACACACCCTGAGTCTTCAGGGAGTTCCAGACTGCACCCCAACCTAGAAGACTGGCGTCCGTTGTAACTATTACCCATGAGGGTCTTCAGAAGCACGTTCCTTGGGACAGATGATCCTGCAACAACCACCAAAGAAGAGAGTCTCTTGTCTCCTGATCCAGATTTATCTGAGGAGACAAATCTGCAAAATCTCCATTACATTGTCTGAGCATGCTCAGTTTTAGAGGTTTGAGATGAAATCGAGCAAATGGAATGATGTCCATTGCCGCTACCATTAATCCAATTGCCTCCATACACTGAGCCACTGAAGGCCAAGGATTGGACTGAAGAGCGCGGCATGTATTCAGAATCTTTAACTTTCTGACCTCCGTCATGAAAATTTTCATGGACACAGAATCTATCAGAGTTCCCAGGAAGGGAACCCTTGTCTGTGGAACTAGTGAACTCTTTCCTAGATTCACCTTCCACCCGTGAGGCCAGAACCATGTCGGTATGCGACTTTGTTAGTTGATAAGACGATGCCTGAATCAGAATATCATCCAGATAAGGTGCCACGGCAATACCCCACGGTCTGAGAACCGCCAGCAGAGACCCTAGAACCTTTGTGAAGATCCTGGGTGCCGTTGCCAACCCAAAGGGCAGAGCCACAAACTGAAAATGCTTGTCCAGAAAGGCAAATCTTAGGAACTGGTGATGATCTTTGTGTATAGGAATGTGAAGGTATGCATCCTTTAAGTCCACGGTAGTCATATATTGACCCTCCTGGATCAATGGAAGAATTGTCCAAATAGTCTCCATCTTGAAGAATGGGACTCTGAGAAACTTGTTTAGACTCTTGAGATCTAAAATGGGTCGAAAAGTTCCCTCTTTTTTGGGAACCACGAAAAGGTTTGAGTAAAACCCCTGCCCCTGTTCTTGTATCGGGACGAGACAAAATACTCCCATAGTAGAGAGGTCGTTTACACAACTTAAGAACGCCTCTCTTTTTATCTGGTCTACAGACAATCGTGAAAGAAGGAACCTTCCCCTTGGGAAGGAATTTTTGAACTCCAGCTGATACCCTTAAGACACGATTTCCAGTGTCCAGGGATCCTGAACATCTCTTATCCAAGCCTGGACAAAGAGAGAAAGTCTGCCCCCAACTAGATCCGGTCCCTGTCTTGGGAGCAGCAGCGGGCTTCTTGGGTTGTTTACCCTTGTTCCAAGCCTGGTTGGGTCTCCAGATGGTCTTGGCTTGTGCAAAATTCCTGTCCTGTTTAGCAGAAGCGGCACAGGGGACTCCCTTGAAATTTCGAAATGAACGAAAATTACTCTGTCTATTCCTCTGCTTAGAAGACTTATCCGGAGGTAGTTGATGACCCTTACCTCCCGTAATGTCAGAAATGATCTCTTTCAAGTCAGCCCCGAATAGGGTCTTTCCCTTGAAAGGAATGGTCAAAAGCTTGGATTTAGATGACACATCCGCAGACCAAGATTTTAACCATAAGGCTCTGCGCGCTAAAATGGCAAAACCTGCATTCTTAGCCGCCAATTTTGCAATCTGAAAGGCGGCATCTGTAACAAAAGAATTAGCCAGCTTAAGGGCCTTAATTCTGTCCATTATTCCTCTAAAGAAGTCGCGGTCTTCAGAGACTCTTCTAAGGCGTCAAACCAAAAGGCAGCTGCAGTTGTGACTGGCACAATGCAGGTCGTCGGTTGTAAAAGAAATCCTTGATGAACAAATAACTTCTTCAGAAGACCCTCTAACTTTTTATCCATAGGGTCCTTGAAAGCACAACTGTCCTCAATAGGGATAGTCGTACGCTTAGCCAGGGTAGAGATAGCTCCCTCCACCTTAAGGACACAATTTCTCTGGAGGAACCACAATAGAATCATAGTCGTCCAGAGTCAGCAAAACCTCCCGCAACAACAGACGGAGGTGTTCAAGCTTAAATCTAAAGGACATTACGTCCGAATCTGTCTGGGGCAATGCACTTCCTGAATCTGACAATTCCCCTTCAGATAGAATCTCTCTACCTCCCCCTTCAGAGCTCTGGGAGTGTATGTCAGAGATCGCCATCAAAGAGTCCACCCTTCTACTACGTTTGCCTTGTAACACTGGCAACTTGGACAAAACCTCTGTAAGAGTAGATGACATAACAGCCGCCATATCCTGCAGAGTAAAGTGGACGTAGTTGATGGCGCCTGAGCAGGTGTTAAAGGCTGTGACGCTTGGGGAGAAAGTAGTGGCATACCCTGCGTCTCCTCAAGCTGAGAAGCATCCTTAGGGTTAATTGCATGAAAGAAAATTTGTTCTTTAAACTGTAAAGCCCTCTCAGTACAAGAGGGACAAAATGTAAGAGGGGGTTCCACATTGGCATCTAAGCACATAGAACAAGTCTGTTCCAGTAGATCAGCCATGATAAAAAGAAAAACAAGAGCAATATTGGTCGTGTCAGGTATATGAAATAACAAAACAAGTACTGTATCTTTAAATTCTGAAAAACGGTACTGTGCCTTTAAATTTTAAAATGACATAAAAATTTTCTGCAGCTTGAACGATAGAGGCTATTAACAAAAATATGAAAAACAATCAAAACTCAATTGCTAATATCAAAAATATTTGTATCTCAGGAGAATCTAACCCTTATTAGAGTGTCGACTATATTACCCCCTGCACCAAGCCACAACTCCGCTGTGGCACCTACCTCACACCAGACAGGATGCACAACAATCACAGCCTAGGTCCGTTTGCTGTATTTCAAGTATTAGACCAAGCAGACCTAGGTACAGGAACCCTCTGTGTATAACAAGTCTGTCCCAGTTAAGAACGGAATAACAAGTGCGCAACAAAACGCGCGAACGGAAGCCCCGCCCATCATGGGCGGATACAGTCAGAAAAAGCGCCGTAAAGAAAATACAATGTCGGGCAGACCCGACTTGAATAAGCCAATGTGACCCTCAATCCCAACTCACTATAGGGTCCATCCACACATAAAAGAATAAAGAATACTTTGTTACCACATAGTTCCCCTGCGTCAGCCTGTAAAAAAACAAACATTTGACCCTTGTACAAAAAAACAGGTCACATAACACCAACCCCTCTTGCTTTACTACTCACTGTGTATATAGTGTGCTAAAAGGATACATACAGGGAAATAAACTTTATGTGCAAGATATTTACCCCTACTTGTGTTGCAGCAGCGAACGTCAGTCTGTTCTGAGTTACATCTCTCCCAGAAAAACAAAAAGGCTGTACATACCGTAGTGCTGATCTGGATCTGTCCCACACGATTAAGAGGACTCTTTACATCACCTTCTGTAGGTCTGTGGGGACAAAGAGGGCCTTATGTGATATTCCTATAAGACCATTAGCAGGGCAGCACCAGCATGGGGAGTGAGTGAGAATATAGACAAAACTCCTCAGTTCCTGTTGAGACATCTGATGATCCATCCATCCCTGAGAAAAATAGCACTCACTGGCACTATTTAAAAAACAAACTCTTTATTGAAGAAACTCAGGCCTAGATTTAGAGTTTGGCGGTAGCCGTGAAAACCAGCGTTAGAGGCTCCTAACGCTGGTTTTAGGCTACCGCCGGTATTTGGAGTCAGTGATTAAAGGGTCTAACGCTCACTTTTCAGCCGCGACTTTTCCATACCGCAGATCCCCTTACGTCAATTGCGTATCCTATCTTTTCAATGGGATCTTCCTAACTCCGGTATTTAGAGTCGTGTCTGAAGTGAGCGTTAGAAATCTAACGACCAAACTCCAGCCGCAGAAAAAAGTCAGTAGTTAAGAGCTTTCTGGGCTAACGCCGGTTCATAAAGCTCTTAACTACTGTGCCCTAAAGTACACTAACACCCATAAACTACCTATGTACCCCTAAACTGAGGTCCCCCCACATCGCCGCCACTCGATTAAATATTTTTAACCCCTAATCTGCCGACCGCCACCTACGTTATACTTATGTACCCCTAATCTGCTGCCCCTAACACCGCCGACCCCTATATTATATTTATTAACCCCTAATCTGCCCCCCTCAACGTCGCCTCCACCTGCCTACACTTATTAACCCCTAATCTGCCGAGCAGATCTCACCGCTACTATAATAAAGTTATTAACCCCTAATCCGCCTCACTCCCGCCTCAATAACCCTATAATAAATAGTATTAACCCCTAATCTGCCCTCCCTAACATCGCCGACACCTAACTTCAATTATTAACCCCTAATCTGCCGACCGCACCTCACCGCAACTCTATTAAATTTATTAACCCCTAAAGCTAATTCTAACCCTAACCCTAACACCCCCCTAAGTTAAATATAATTTTATTCTAACGAAATAAATTAACTCTTATTAAATAACTTATTCCTATTTAAAGCTAAATACTTACCTGTAAAATAAACCCTAAAATAGCTACAATATAAATTATAATTACATTGTAGCTATTTTAGGATTAATATTTATTTTACAGGCAACTTTGTATTTATTTTAACCAGGTACAATAGCTATTAAATAGTTAAGAACTATTTAATAGCTAAAATAGTTAAAATAATTACAAAATTACCTGTAAAATAAATCCTAACCTAAGTTACAATTAAACCTAACACTATACTATCATTAAATTAATTAAATAAAATACCTACAATTATCTACAATTAAACCTAACACTACACTATCAATAAATTAATTAAATACAATTCCTACAAATAAATACAATTAAATAAACTAACTAAAGTACAAAAAATAAAAAAAATATTTACAAACATTAGAAAATATTACAACAATTTTAAACTAATTACACCTTCACTAAGCCCCCTAATAAAATAACAAAGACCCCCAAAATAAAAAAATGCCCTACCCTATTCTAAATTACTAAAGTTCAAAGCTCTTTTACCTTACCAGCCCTGAACAGGGCCCTTTGCGGGGCATGCCCCAAGAAGTTCAGCTCTTTTGCCTGTAAAAAAACACATACAATACCCCCCCCAACATTACAACCCACCACCCACATACCCCTAATCTAACCCAAACCCCCCTTAAATAAACCTAACACTAAGCCCCTGAAGATCTTCCTACCTTATCTTCACCTCACCGGGTATCACCAACGATCGGTCCTGGCTCCAAAATCTTCATCCAACCCAAGTGGGGGCTAGACATCCATCATCCGGCGGCTGAAGAGGTCCAGAAGAGGCTCCAAAGTCTTCATCCTATCCGGGAAGAAGAGGCGATCCGGACCGGCAACCATCTTGATCCAAGCGGCATCTTCTATCTTCATCCGATGACGACCGGCTCCATCTTGAAGACCTCCAGCGCGGATCCGTCCTCTTCTTCCGACGACTTCCCGACGAATGACGGTTCCTTTAAGGGACGTCATCCAAGATGGCATCCCTCGAATTCCGATTGGCTGATAGGATTCTATCAGTCAATCGGAATTAAGGTAGGAAAATTCTGATTTGCTGATGGAATCAGCCAATCAGAATCAAGTTCAATCCAATTGGCTGATCCGATCAGCCAATCAGATTGAGCTCGCATTCTATTGGCTGTTCCGATCAGCCAATCGGATTGAACTTGATTCTGATTGGCTGATTCCATCAGCCAATCAGAATTTTCCTACCTTAATTCCGATTGGCTGATAGAATCCTATCAGCCAATCGGAATTCGAGGGATGCCATCTTGGATGACGTCTCTTAAAGGAACCGTCATTCGTCGGGAAGTCATCGTCGGAAGAAGATGGGTCCACGGTGGAGGTCTTCAAGATGGAGCCGGTCCTCATCGGATGAAGATAGAAGATGCCGCTTGGAAGAAGATGGTTGCCGGTCCGTATCTACTCTTCTTCCCGGATAGGATGTCTAGCCCCCGCTTGGGCTTGGATGAAGATTTTGGAGCCAGGACGGATCGGTGAACCTGGTATGGTGAAGACAAGGTAGGATGATCTTCAGGGGCTTAGTGTTAGGTTTATTTAAGGGGGGTTTGGGTTAGATTAGGGGTATGTGGGTGGTGGGTTGTAATGTTGGGGGGGGGGTATTGTATGTGTTTTTTTACAGGAAAAAGAGCTGAATTTCTTGGGGCATGCCCCGCAAAGGGCCCTGTTCAGGGCTGGTAAGGTAAAAGAGCTTTGAACTTTAGTAATTTAGAATAGGGTAGGGCATTTTTTTATTTTGGGGGTCTTTGTTATTTTATTAGGGGTCTTAGAGTAGGTGTAATTAGTTTAAAATTGTAATATTTTTCTTATGTTTGTAAATATTTTTTTATTTTTTGTAACATAGTTAGTTTATTTCATTGTAGTTATTTGTAGATATTGTATTTAATTAATTTATTGATAGTGTAGTGTTAGGTTTAATTGTAACTTAGGTTAGGATTTATTTTACAGGTGATTTTGTAATTATTTTAACTATTTTAGCTATTAAATAGTTCTTAACTATTTAATAGCTATTGTACCTGGTTAAAATAAATACAAAGTTACCTGTAAAATAAATATTAATCCTAAAATAGCTATAATATAATTATAATTTATATTGTAGCTATATTAGGATTTATTTTACAGGTAAGTATTTAGCTTTAAATAGGAATAATTTATTTAATAAGAGTTAATTAATTTCGTTAGATTTAAATTATATTTAAGTTAGGGGGGTGTTAGTGTTAGGGTTAGACCTAGCTTTAGGGGTTAATACATTTATTAGAATAGCGGTGAGCTCCAGTCGGCAGATTAGGGGTTAAATGTTTGAAGTTAGGTGTCGGCGATGTTAGGGAGGGCAGATTAGGGGTTAATACTATTTATTATAGGGTTAGTGAGGCGGATTAGGGGTTACTAACTTTATTATAATAGCGGTGCGGTCCGGTCGGCAGATTAGGGGTTAATAAGTGTAGGCAGGTGGAGGCGACGTTGTGGGGGGCAGATTAGGGGTTAATAAATATAATATAGGGGTCGGCGGTGTTTGGGACAGCAGATTAGGGTTACATAGGGATAATGTAAGTAGCGGCGGTTTACGGAGCGGCAGATTAGGGGTTAATAATAATATGCAGGGGTCAGCGATAGCGGGGGCGGCAGATTAGGGGTTAATAAGTGTAAGGTTAGGGGTGTTTAGACTCACGGTTCATGTTAGGGTGTTAGGTGCAGACGTAGGAAGTGTTTCCCCATAGCAAACAATGGGGCTGCGTTAGGAGCTGAACGCGGCTTTTTTGCAGGTGTTAGGGTTTTTTTCAGCTCAAACAGCCCCATTGTTTCCTATGGGGGAATCGTGCACGAGCACGTTTTTGAGGCTGTCCGCGTCCGTAAGCAACTCTGGTATCGAGAGTTGCAGTGGCGTTAAATATGCCTGTACGCTCCCTTTTTGGAGCCTAACGCAGCCATTCTGTGGACTCTCAATACCAGAGTTATTTTAAAGGTGCGGCCAGAAAAAAGCCAGCGTTAGCTACGCGGGTCGTTACCGACAAAACTCTAAATCTAGGCGTAAACTAACACCTCACTTTACCTCTTCCTATTACTAACACAGGCAAAGAGAATGACTGGAGGTGGGAGGGAAGGGAGGAGCTATATATACAGCTCTGCTGTGGTGCTCTTTGCCACTTCCGGCTGACCAGGAGGCGTAATCCCATAAGTAAGGATGAAATCCGTGGACTCGTCATATCTTGTAAAAGAAATATAGATAACATACTCTGTATTACAGGTATGGAATCCTGAAATTGCATATTTCCTACCTGAACGAGGATGGAAGAAATTGTTACAATTACTGCAACCTAAACATGGGAAGCAACCATTACATTTGGGGCAGTGACGTGCAGTGACGTCAGAGGCTGGTGAGGCAGTGGCTAGGATACGCCTTCATTCTTTAGATATCCTTTGTTGAAGAAATAGCAATGCACATGGATGAGCCAATCACATGAGGTATCTATGTGCAGCCACCAATCAGCAGCTACTGAGCATATTTAGATATGATTTTCAGCAAAGGATATCAAAAGAATGAAGACAATTAGATATTAGATGTAAATTGGAAAGTTATTTAAAATTGCATGCTCTTTCTAAATCATGAAAGAAAACATATGGGTTTCATGTCCCTTTAAATGGTGTCTTGAAAAACTGGTCAACTTAGTAAACATCTGATTTTAGTCTAAAGGATTGTAACGGAAACTCTTGCCAGATAACACAATGCTTGCTCTGATTATGAGATCTAGAAATCCATGCCCATTAAAAAAACATACTTTTTACTTTAATGCTGCAAATTATGCTTATAGATTCTTTCATTATTCAGTAAATATAAAAATGTCTTGATCCAGTGGCGGCTGGTGAAATTTAAAGATGGTGGGGCGCCAATTCATTAATTAAAGGGACAGTCAACACCAGAATTTTTGTTGTTTAAAAAGAAACATAATCCCTTTATTACCCGTTCCCCAGTTTTGCACAACCAACACAGTTATATTAATATACTTTTTACCTCTGTAATTATCTTGTATCTAAGCTTCTGCTGACTGCCCCCTTATTTCAGTTCTTTTGACAGACATGCAGTTTAGCCAATCAGTGCTCAGTCCTAGGTCACTTTATGTGCATGAGCTCAATGTTATCTATATGAAACATGTGAACTAATGCCCTCTAGTGGTCAAAATGCATTCAGATTAGAGGCAGTCTTCAAGGTCTAAGAAATTAGCATATGAACCTCCTAGTTTTAGCTTTCAACTAAGAATAGCAAGAGAACAAAGCAAAATTGGTGATAAAAGTAAATTGGGAAGTTGTTTAAAATTGCATGCCCTATTTAAATCATGAAAGTTTTTTTTGGACTGTCCCTTTAAATAAATAAAAGGTAGACAGAAACACAGAAAAGCACTTGGGGGAGAGGGAGACGGGGAGAGAGAGACACAGAGGGTTAGAGAGAAAGAGAGAGACACAATCACACACAGAAGGTTAGAGAGACACAGGCCCATTTATCAAGCTCCGTATGGAGCTTGAAGGGCCGTGTTTCTGGCGAGTCTTCAGACTCGCCAGAAACACAAGTTATGAAGCAGCGGTCTAAAGACCGCTGCTTCATAACCCTGTCCGCCTGCTCTGAGCAGGCGGACAGGAACCGCCGGAAATCAACCTGATCGAATACGATCGGGTTGATTGACAGCTCCCTGCTGGCGGCCGATTGGCCGCGAGTCAGCAGGGGGCGGCGTTGCACCAGCAGCTCTTGTGAGCTGCTGGTGCAATGTTAAATGTGGAGAGCGTATTGCTCTCCGCATTTAGCGAGGTCTTGCGGACCTGATCCGCAGTGTCGGATCAGGTCCGCAAGCCCTTTGATAAATGGGCCCCAAAGAGAGAGACTCTCTCTAACCCTCTGTGTGTGATTGTGAGAGAGAAAGAGAGACACAATCACACACAGAGGGTTAGAGAGTGAGAGAAAGAGAGACACAATCACACACAGAGGGATAGAGAGAGAGAAATAAAGAGAGAGCGAGAGAGACAAAATCACACACAGAGGGTTAGAGAGAAAGAGAGAGAGACACAATCACACACAGAGGTTTTTCTTATATAGATCAATCTGTAACCCCTCAACATCTTTATATACAGTTGCAAGAAAAAGTATGTGAACCCTTTGGAATGATATGGATTTCTGCACAAATTGGTCATAAAATGTGATCTGATCATCATCTAAGTCACAACAATAGACAATCACAGTCTACTTAAACTAATAACACACAAAGAATGAAATGTTGCCATGTTTTTATTGAACACACCATGTAAACATTGACAGTGCAGGTGGAAAATATATGTAAACCCTTGGATTTAATAACTGGTTTAACCACCTTTGGCAGCAATAACTTCAACCAAACGTTTCCTGTAGTTGCAGATCAGACGTGCACAACGGTCAGGAGTAATTCTTGACCATTCCTCTTTACAGAACTGTTTCAGTTCAACAGTATTCTTGGGATGTCTGGTGTGAATCGCTTTCTTGAGGTCACGCCACAGCATCTCAATCGGGTTGAGGTCAGGACTCTGACTGGGCCACTTCAGAAGGCGTATTTTCTTCTATTTAAGCCATTCTGTTGTTGATTTACTTCTATGCTTTGGGTCATTGTCCTGTTGCAACCAGTGGCGTCACTAGGGTTGGTGTCACCCGGTGCGGTAAGTTATGGTGTCACCCCCCCCCCCCCAGAAAGCAGACACACACAAAAACACAGGCACGCACACATACAAACACTCAGACACACTTAAAAACATACTCAGATGCACACACAAACACTCGGAAACACACTCAGACACACACACACAAAAACACTGAGACACACACACACACACAAAAACTCAGACACACACTTAAAAAATATGTAAACTGCACTGCATTAATTATAAAGCGCATGCCTAGAGCTGCTCCCTGGCTCAGCAAAGCATCAAATGAAAGATAAACAGAGCACTCTAAAAATAAATCACTAAAGAAAAGGTTTAGGCGCAAACTATGAAAATTCTGCTCTCTGACTCTGTTCCAAGCCTGTCAGTGCACAGCCCCGGGCCGCGTGCCTACCGCTTCTTATGGCCAATCACCTCTGCACTCTGCCCACCCCCAGACCCCCGCCCGTCCTCCTACCTGTTCAGTGTGCACTTAGTGTACCGTAACCGTAATGGTCTGGTGGGCATCATACGTGGCTCCTTCACTTTAAAGACGGTGTCAAACAGTCATGCGGTCAGGTGCCAGACATCCCCTCATGATTTGCCAGTTCCCGTTTAGAGAGACAGCACAGCAGCGAGTGACTCCACTGCTCCACATGTCACTGAGCAGTGGGCACAGATAGGCAGGCAGGTTTAGGCTAGCAGCGCAACTTTGCAAGCCCCACGGCATGCCCACAACATTCATAGCAAAATTGGGCAGGGGAGAAGCAAAGTACAAACAAGCAAAAGCAGCCGGGAAAACTATTTGTTGAAATTGCAGCACTGGCTCAAGGGTCAAAAAAATTGTGTGTCTACAACTTCCCCAGTCCCACCAATGTTCACAAATGCCAGCCCCTCTAATAAAAAAAAAAAATCTATGCATCTCAACATTGTATTTCTTTGAATTTCAATAAAATTTAAAAAAAAAAAAAAAAAAAAAAAATTTTTTTTTTTTTTTTGGTGTCACCCCCTGGAGGGTGTCACCCGGGTGCGGCCCGCCCCCCCCCGCCCCCCCCCTAGTGACGCCACTGGTTGCAACACCCATCTTCTGTTGAGCTTCAGCTGGTAGACAGATGGCCTTAAGTTCTCCTGCGAAATGTCTTGATAAACTTGGGAATTCATTTTTCCTTCGATGATAGCAATCCGTCCAGGCCCTGACGCAGCAAAGCAGCCCCAAACCATGATGCCCCCACCACCATACTTCACAGTTCGGATGAGGTTTTGATGTTGGTGTGCTGTGCCTCTTTTTCGCCACACATAGTGTTGTGTGTTTCTTCCAAACAACTCAACTTTGGTTTCATCTGTCCACAGAATAATTTGCCAGTACTGCTGTGGAACATCCAGGTGCTCTTGTGCAAACTGTAAACGTGCAGCAATGTTGTGTTTGGACAGCAGTGGCTTCCTCTGTGGTATCCTCCCATGAAATCCATTCTTGTTTAGTGTTTTACGTATTGTAGATTCGCTAACAGGGATGTTAGCATTTGCCAGTGACTTTTGTAAGTCTTTAGCTGACACTCTAGGATTCTTCTTCACCTCATTGAGCAGTCTGTGCTGTGCTCTTGCAGTCATCTTTACAGGACGGCCACTTCTAGGGAGAGTAGCAGCAGTGCTGAACTTTCTCCATTTATAGACAATTTGTCTTACCGTGGACTGATGAACAGCAAGGCTTTTGGAGATACTTTTATAACCCTTTCCAGCTTTATGCAAGTCAACAATTCTTAATCGTAGGTCTTCTGAGAGCTCTTTTGTGCGAGGCATCATTCAGAACGGGCAATGCTTCTTGTGAAAAGCAAACCCAGAACTGGTGTGTTTTTTATAGGGCAGGGCAGCTGTAACCAACACCTCCAATCTCATCTCATTGATTGGACTCCAGTTGGCTGACATCTCACTCCAATTAGCTCTTGGAGATGTCATTAGTCTAGGGGTTCACATACTTTTTCCACCTGCACTGTGACTGTTTACATGGTGTGTTCAATAAAAACATGGCAACATTTCATTCTTTGTGTGTTATTAGTTTAAGCAGACTATGATTGTCTATTGTTGTGACTTAGATGATGATCAGATCACATTTTATGACCAATTTGTGCAGAAATCCATATCATTCCAAAGGGTTCACATACTTTTTCTTGCAACTGTATATCCTTGTGTCAAGGAAATTAATGCTTTCCTTACTGTATTCCAAGGTAAACTTAATATGGTCAGTGGCCTCAATCAATTGAGAAACAAACTCCATAAGGGTTCCAACGTTGCCTAAACAGATTCCAAAAATATCATCAATGTAGTGCCACCAGGTGGCGCCACATTGAGTAAATAGTTTATTTTCATAAACAAAAAGTTCTTCAAAGGAATTCATAAAAATATTTGCATAGGTTGGAGCGACATTGGAACCCATAGCAGTTCCCTGTAACTGCAGGTAAAATTGGTATTGGAAGAGAAAATAATTATGGTACAAAATAATTTCCAATAACTGTAGGATGAAATCACATTCTTGTTGACCATAGAGCTTGGATTCAGTTAACACCTTATTGATAACCCCTAATCAACTGGTATGGGGAATAGAAGTATATAAACTTGCTGCGTCCAAACTATATAGGAAATACTTATTAGTAGGAATACTTAAATCATGCAATTTACCCAGAAAATCTCCAGTATCTTTTATGAAAGAATTGGACTTCTCCCCTAACGGCTTCAGGATTTTGTCTAGGTAAATAGCGATATTTGAAAAGACAGACCCCCCCACCCCTGACACAATGGGCCGTCCGGGGGGTTCTTTTTCATTTCTATGCAGGATTGGGACCTTTCTGTATTTGTCTAGTCTCTAGTGTACCTTATATGTGTAACGTAACTGCTGGTTCTGCTTTATTGAAACTAGTATACTCTATTTTACTACATTATAAAATTAAACAAAAGAATAGTTATATCTCATAATGTGGATATTTTATATCTGTATTTCCTCTGTTTTGATACATTTTGTATTGATTTCAAAGTATAATTGGTACTCTCTAAATATCTGCACCTTAATGGGTAAAATCACAATGTATTAAAGTTGATTACATTTTCACACCTGTATGATGTCACTGTAGGAGGTGCTATGTAAAGGCTATTTAAAGTTGCTTAGTTTGTATCTGTTCATACATGATTAAGGATCGTTAGATCCGAAACGTTGTAGATTTCATCACAGTCTGTAATAAAATTGCATATTAATTAAAGTGCTGCTGTACATTCATTTTTCGGATTTATATGCTTGAGGCTTTGTTGGTGTCAAGCCTCACAGTGTGCACGTTTGTGTTATCCTGGTGCTGGAGGTATTGGATTTAAAATATGTTAAACAAAACAGGCCCCAGAATTGGCTCCTATATGAAACACATGAACTAACACCCTCTAGTGGGGAAAAACGGGCAAAATGCATTTATATTAGAGGCGGCCTTCAAGAAATTTGCATATGAACCTCCTAGGTTTAGTTTTCAACTAAGAATACCAAGAGAGCAAAGCAAAATTGGTGATCAAAGTAAATTGAAAAAACATAAATTATGCTTACCTGATAATTTAATTTCCATCGTTACGAGGAGAGTCAATGGCTTCATTCATTACTTGTAGGAATACAGAACCTGGCCACCAGGTTCCCCACTCCCCTCATCCCCCAGTCATTCTGCCGAGGGAACAAGGAACAGTAGGAGAAATATCAGGGTATAAATGGTGCCAGAAGAAACACAAAATAAATTTAGGTCCACACAACGGAGAACCGGGTGGGAGCCGTGGACTCTCCTCATAACGATGGAAATTAAATTATCAGGTAAGCATAATTTAGGTTTTCCATCTAATACGAGGAGAGTCCATGGCTTCATTCGTTACTTGTGGGAAACAAATACTCAAGCTCTAGAGGACACAGAATAAAAACATTACTGTCTGTGTTATCTTCTCTCACTGATATATCTAAAGAAGGTTTTGTCCCCATGTGTTACTTACTGTGCTATCTTCTCTCACTGATATATCTACAGAAGGTTTTGTCCTCATGTGTTACTGACTGTGCTATCTTCTCTCACTGATATATCTAAAGAAGGTTTTGTCCCCATGTGTTACTGACTGTGCTATCTTCTCTCACTGATATATCTAAAGAAGGTTTTGTCCCCATGTGTTACTGACTGTGCTATCTTCTCTCACTGATATATCTACAGAATGTTTTGTACCCATGTGTTACTGACTGTGCTATCTTCTCTCACTTATATATCTAAAGGTTTTGTCCTCATGTGTTACTGACTGTGCTATCTTCTCTCACTGATATATCTAAAGAAGGTTTTGTCCTCATGTGTTACTGACTGTGCTATCTTCTCTCACTGATATATCTAAAGAAGGTTTTGTCCTCATGTGTTACTGACTGTGCTATCTTCTCTCACTGATATATCTAAAGAATGTTTTGTCCCCATGTGTTACTGACTGTGCTATCTTCTCTCACTGATATATCTAAAGAATGTTTTGTCCTCATGTGTTACTGACTGTGCTATCTTCTCTCACTGATATATCTAAAGAATGTTTTGTCCCCATGTGTTACTGACTGTGCTATCTTCTCTCACTGATATATCTAAAGAATGTTTTGTCCTCATGTGTTACTGACTGTGCTATCTTCTCTCACTGATATATCTAAAGGTTTTGTCCTCATGTGTTACTGACTGTGCTATCTTCTCTCACTGATATATCTAAAGGTTTTGTCCCCATGTGTTACTGACTGTTCTATCTTCTCTCACTGATATATCTACAGAATGTTTTGTCCCCATGTGTTACTGACTGTGCTATCTTCTCTCACTGATATATCTAAAGGTTTTGTCCCCATGTGTAACTGACTGTGCTATCTTCTCTCACTGATATATCTAAAGGTTTTGTCCCCATGTGTTACTGACTGTGCTATCTTCTCTCACTTATATATCTAAAGGTTTTGTCCTCATGTGTTACTGACTGTGCTATCTTCTCTCACTGATATATCTAAAGAAGGTTTTGTCCCCATGTGTTACTGACTGTGCTATCTTCTCTCACTGATATATCTAAAGAATGTTTTGTCCCCATGTGTTACTGACTGTGCTATCTCCTCTCACTGATATATCTAAAGAATGTTTTGTCCTCATGTGTTACTGACTGTGCTATCTTCTCTCACTGATATATCTAAAGAAGGTTTTGTCCCCATGTGTTACTGACTGTGCTCTATTCTCTCACGGATATATCTAAAGAATGTTTTGTCCCCATGTGTTACTGACTGTGCTATCTTCTCTCACTGATATATCTAAAGAAGGTTGTGTCCCCATGTGTTACTGACTGTGCTATCTTCTCTCATTGATATATCTAAAGAAGGTTTTGTCCTCATGTGTTACTGACTGTGCTATCTTCTCTCACTGATATATCTAAAGAATGTTTTGTCCCCATGTGTTACTGACTGTGCTATCTTCTCTCACTGATATATCTAAAGGTTTTGTCCTCATGTGTTACTGACTGTGCTATCTTCTCTCACTGATATATGTAAAGGTTTTGTCCTCATGTGTTACTGACTGTGCTATCTTCTCTCACTGATATATCTAAAGAATGTTTTGTCCCCATGTGTTACTGACTGTGCTATCTTCTCTCACTGATATATCTAAAGGTTTTGTCCTCATGTGTTACTGACTGTGCTATCTTCTCTCACTGATATATGTAAAGAAGGTTTTGTCCTCATGTGTTACTGACTGTGCTATCTTCTCTCACTGATATATCTAAAGAAGGTTTTGTCCTCATGTGTTACTGACTGTGCTATCTTCTCTCACTGATATATCTAAAGAATGTTTTGTCCCCATGTGTTACTGACTGTGCTATCTTCTCTCACTGATATATCTAAAGAATGTTTTGTCCCCATGTGTTACTGACTGTGCTATCTTCTCTCACTGATATATCTAAAGAAGGTTTTGTCCTCATGTGTTACTGACTGTGCTATCTTCTCTCACTGATATATCTAAAGAAGGTTTTGTCCTCATGTGTTACTGACTGTGCTATCTTCTCTCACTGATATATCTAAAGAATGTTTTGTCCCCATGTGTTACTGACTGTGCTATCTTCTCTCACTGATATATCTAAAGAAGGTTTTGTCCTCATGTGTTACTGACTGTGCTATCTTCTCTCACTGATATATCTAAAGAAGGTTTTGTCCTCATGTGTTACTGACTGTGCTATCTTCTCTCACTGATATATCTAAAGAAGGTTTTGTCCTCATGTGTTACTGACTGTGCTATCTTCTCTCACTGATATATCTAAAGAATGTTTTGTCCTCATGTGTTACTGACTGTGCTATCTTCTCTCACTGATATATCTAAAGAATGTTTTGTCCCCATGTGTTACTGACTGTGCTATCTTCTCTCACTGATATATCTAAAGAAGGTTTTGTCCCCATGTGTTACTGACTGTGCTATCTTCTCTCACTGATATATCTAAAGAATGTTTTGTCCTCATGTGTTACTGACTGTGCTATCTTCTCTCACTGATATATCTACAGAATGTTTTGTTCCCCATGTGTTACTGACTGTGCTATCTTCTCTCACTGATATATCTAAAGAAGGTTTTGTCCTCATGTGTTACTGACTGTGCTATCTTCTCTCACTGATATATCTAAAGAATGTTTTGTCCTCATGTGTTACTGACTGTGCTATCTTCTCTCACTGATATATCTAAAGAATGTTTTGTCCCCATGTGTTACTGACTGTGCTATCTTCTCTCACTGATATATCTAAAGAAGGTTTTGTCCCCATGTGTTACTGACTGTGCTATCTTCTCTCACTGATATATCTAAAGAATGTTTTGTCCTCATGTGTTACTGACTGTGCTATCTTCTCTCACTGATATATCTACAGAATGTTTTGTTCCCCATGTGTTACTGACTGTGCTATCTTCTCTCACTGATATATCTAAAGAATGTTTTGTCCCCATGTGTTACTGACTGTGCTATCTTCTCTCACTGATATATCTAAAGAAGGTTTTGTCCCCATGTGTTACTGACTGTGCTATCTTCTCTCACTGATATATCTAAAGAAGGTTTTGTCCCCATGTGTTACTGACTGTGCTATCTTCTCTCACTGATATATCTAAAGAAGGGTTTGTCCTCATGTGTTACTGACTGTGCTATCTTCTCTCACTGATATATCTAAAGAATGTTTTGTCCCCATGTGTTACTGACTGTGCTATCTTCTCTCACTGATATATCTAAAGAATGTTTTGTCCCCATGTGTTACTGACTGTGCTATCTTCTTTCACTGATATATCTAAAGAAGGTTTTGTCCCCATGTGTTACTGACTGTGCTATCTTCTCTCACTGATATATCTAAAGGTTTTGTCCTCATGTGTTACTGACTGTGCTATCTTCTCTCACTGATATATCTAAAGGTTTTGTCCCCATGTGTTACTGACTGTGCTATCTTTTCTCACTGATATAGCTAAAGAAGGTTTTGCCCCCATGTGTTACTGACTGTGCTATCTTCTCTCACTGATATATCTAAAGAAGGTTTTGTCCTCATGTGTTACTGACAGTGCTATCTTTTCTCACTGATATATCTAAAGGTTTTGTCCTCATGTGTTACTGACTGTGCTATCTTCTCTCACTGATATATCTAAAGACGGTTTTGTCCCCATGTGTTACTGACTGTGCTATCTTCTCTCACTGATATATCTAAAGATTTTGTCCCCATGTGTTACTGACTGTGCTATCTTCTCTCACTGATATATCTAAATAATGTTTTGTCCTCATGTGTTACTGACTGTGCTATCTTCTCACTGATATATCTAAAGAATGTTTTGTCCTCATGTGTTACTGACTGTGCTATCTTCTCTCACTGATATATCTAAAGAAGGTTTTGTCCTCATGTGTTACTGACTGTGCTATCTTCTCTCACTGATATATCTAAAGAAGGTTTTGTCCCCATGTGTTACTGACTGTGCTATCTTCTCTCACTGATATATCTAAAGATTTTGTCCCCATGTGTTACTGACTGTGCTATCTTCTCTCACTGATATATCTAAAGAATGTTTTGTCCTCATGTGTTACTGACTGTGCTATCTTCTCACTGATATATCTAAAGAATGTTTTGTCCTCATGTGTTACTGACTGTGCTATCTTCTCTCACTGATATATCTAAAGAAGGTTTTGTCCCCATGTGTTACTGACTGTGCTATCTTCTCTCACTGATATATCTAAAGAAGGTGTTGTCCCCATGTGTTACTGACTGTGCTATCTTCTCTCACTGATATATCTAAAGAATGTTTTGTCCCCATGTGTTACTGACTGTGTTATCTTCTCTCACTGATATATCTACAGAAGGTTTTGTCCCCATGTGTTACTGACTATGCTATCTTCTCTCACTGATATATCTAAAGAAGGTTTTGTCCTCATGTGTTACTGACTGTGCTATCTTCTCTCACTGATATATCTAAAGGTTTTGTCCCCATGTGTTACTGACTGTGCTGTCTTCTCTCACTGATATATCTAAAGAAGGTTTTGTCCTCATGTGTTACTGACTGTGCTATCTTCTCTCACTGATATATCTAAAGAAGGTTTTGTCCTCATGTGTTACTAACTGTGCTATCTTCTCTCACTGATATATCTAAAGAATGTTTTGTCCCTATGTGTTACTGACTGTGCTATCTTCTCTCACTGATATATCTAAAGGTTTTGTCCTCATGTGTTACTGACTGTGCTATCTTCTCTCACTGATATATCTAAAGGTTTTGTCCCCATGTGCTACTGACTGTGCTATCTTCTCTAACTGATATATCTAAAGAATGTTTTGTCCTTATGTGTTACTGACTGTGCTATCTTCTCTCACTGATATATCTAAAGAATGTTTTGTCCTCATGTGTTACTGACTGTGCTATCTTATCTCACTGATATATCTAAAGAATGTTTTGTCCTCATGTGTTACTGACTGTGCTATCTTCTCTCACTGATATATCTAAAGAAGGTTTTGTCCTCATGTGTTACTGACTGTGCTATCTTCTCTCACTGATATATCTAAAGAAGGTTTTGTCCTCATGTGTTACTGACTGTGCTATCTTCTCTCACTGATATATCTAAAGGTTTTGTCCTCATGTGTTACTGACTGCTATCTTCTCTCACTGATATATCTAAAGGTTTTGTCCCCATGTGTTACTGACTGTGCTATCTTCTCTCACTGATATATCTAAAGAATGTTTTGTCCCCATGTGTTACTGACTGTGCTATCTTCTCTCACTGATATATCTAAAGAATGTTTTGTCCCCATGTGTTACTGACTGTGCTATCTTCTCTCACTGATATATCTAAAGGTTTTGTCCCCATGTGTTACTGACTGTGCTATCTTATCTCACTGATATATCTAAAGAATGTTTTGTCCTCATGTGTTACTGACTGTGCTATCTTCTCTCACTGATATATCTAAAGAATGTTTTGTCCTCATGTGTTACTGACTGTGCTATCTTCTCTCACTGATATATCTAAAGAAGGTTTTGTCCTCATGTGTTACTGACTGTGCTATCTTCTCTCACTGATATATCTAAAGAAGGTTTTGTCCTCATGTGTTACTGACTGTGCTATCTTCTCTCACTGATATATCTAAAGGTTTTGTCCTCATGTGTTACTGACTGCTATCTTCTCTCACTGATATATCTAAAGGTTTTGTCCCCATGTGTTACTGACTGTGCTATCTTCTCTCACTGATATATCTAAAGAATGTTTTGTCCCCATGTGTTACTGACTGTGCTATCTTCTCTCACTGATATATCTAAAGAATGTTTTGTCCCCATGTGTTACTGACTGTGCTATCTTCTCTCACTGATATATCTAAAGGTTTTGTCCCCATGTGTTACTGACTGTGCTATCTTATCTCACTGATATATCTAAAGAATGTTTTGTCCTCATGTGTTACTGACTGTGCTATCTTCTCTCACTGATATATCTAAAGAATGTTTTGTCCTCATGTGTTACTGACTGTGCTATCTTCTCTCACTGATATATCTAAAGAAGGTTTTGTCCTCATGTGTTACTGACTGTGCTATCTTCTCTCACTGATATATCTAAAGAATGTTTTGTCCTCATGTGTTACTGACTGTGCTATCTTCTCTCACTGATATATCTAAAGAATGTTTTGTCCCCATGTGTTACTGACTGTGCTATCTTCTCTCACTGATATATCTAAAGAATGTTTGTCCTCATGTGTTACTGACTGTGCTATCTTCTCTCATTGATATATCTAAAGAAGGTTTTGTCCTCATGTGTTACTGACTGTGCTATCTTCTCTCACTGATATATCTAAAGAAGGTTTTGTCCTCATGTGTTACTGACTGTGCTATCTTCTCTCACTGATATATCTAAAGGTTTTGTCCTCATGTGTTACTGACTGTGCTATCTTCTCTCACTGATATATCTAAAGGTTTTGTCCTCATGTGTTACTGACTGTGCTATCTTCTCTCACTGATATATCTACAGAATGTTTTGTCCTCATGTGTTACTGACTGTGCTATCTTCTCTTACTGATATATCTAAAGAATGTTTTGTCCTCATGTGTTACTGACTGTGCTATCTTCTCTCACTGATATATCTAAAGAAGGTTTTGTCCTCATGTGTTACTGACTGTGCTATCTTCTCTCACTGATATATCTAAAGGTTTTGTCCTCATGTGTTACTGACTGTGCTATCTTCTCTTACTGATATATCTAAAGAAGGTTTTGTCTCCATGTGTTACTAACTGTGCTATCTTCTCTCACTGATATATCTAAAGAATGTTTTGTCCTCATGTGTTACTGACTGTGCTATCTTCTCTCACTGATATATCTAAAGAAGGTTTTGTTCCCATGTGTTACTGACTGTGCTATCTTCTCTCACTGATATATCTAAAGGTTTTGTCCCCATGTGTTACTGACTGTGCTATCTTCTCTCACTGATATATCTAAAGAAGGTTTTGTCCTCATGTGTTACTGACTGTGCTATCTTCTCTCACTGATATATCTAAAGAAGGTTTTGTCCCCATGTGTTACTGACTGTGCTATCTTCTCTCACTGATATATCTACAGAAGGTTTTGTCCCCATGTGTTACTGACTGTGCTATCTTCTCTCACTGATATATCTAAAGAAGGTTTTGTCCTCATGTGTTACTGACTGTGCTATCTTCTCTCACTGATATATCTAAAAAAGGTTTTGTTCCCATGTGTTACTGACTGTGCTATCTTCTCTCACTGATATATCTAAAGAAGGTTTTGTCCTCATGTGTTACTGACTGTGCTATCTTCTCTCACTGATATATCTAAAGAAGGTTTTGTCCTCATGTGTTACTGACTGTGCTATCTTCTCTCACTGATATGGGGACAAAACATTCTGTAGATATATGAGTGAGAGAAGATAGCACAGTCAGCAACACATGAGGACAAAACATTCTTTAGATATATCAGTGAGAGAAGATAGCACAGTCAGTAACACATGGGGACAAAACCTTCTTTAGATATATCAGTGAGATAAGATAGCACAGTCAGTAACACATGGGGACAAAACATTCTGTAGATATGTGTTACTGACTGTGCTATCTTATCTCACTGATATATCTAAAGAAGGTTTTGTCCCCATGTGTTACTGACTGTGCTATCTTCTCTCACTGATATATCTACAGAATGTTTTGTCCTCATGTGTTACTGACTGTGCTATCTTATCTCACTGATGTATCTAAAGAATGTTGTGTCCCCATGTGTTACTGACTGTGCTATCTTATCTCACTGATGTATCTAAAGAAGGTTTTGTCCTCATGTGTTACTGACTGTGCTATCTTATCTTACTGATATATCTAAAGAAGGTTTTGTCTCCATGTGTTACTGACTGTGTTATCTTCTCTCACTGATATATCTAAAGAATGTTTTGTCCTCATGTGTTACTGACTGTGCTATCTTCTCTCACTGATATATCTAAAGGTTTTGTCCTCATGTGTTACTGACTGTGCTATCTTCTCTTACTGATATATCTAAAGAAGGTTTTGTCTCCATGTGTTACTGACTGTGCTATCTTCTCTCACTGATATATCTAAAGAATGTTTTGTCCTCATGTGTTACTGACTGTGCTATCTTCTCTCACTGATATATCTAAAGAAGGTTTTGTTCCCATGTGTTACTGACTGTGCTATCTTCTCTCACTGATATATCTAAAGAATGTTTTGTCCCTATGTGTTACTGACTGTGCTATCTTCTCTCACTGATATATCTAAAGAAGGTTTTGTCCTCATGTGTTACTGACTGTGCTATCTTCTCTCACTGATATATCTAAAGAAGGTTTTGTCCTCATGTGTTACTGACTGTGCTATCTTCTCTCACTGATATATCTAAAGAAGGTTTTGTCCTCATGTGTTACTGACTGTGCTATCTTCTCTCACTGATATATCTAAAGGTTTTGTCCTCATGTGTTACTGACTGTGCTATCTTCTCTCACTGATATATCTAAAGGTTTTGTCCCCATGTGTTACTGACTGTGCTATCTTCTCTCACTGATATATCTAAAGGTTTTGTCCCCATGTGTTACTGACTGTGCTATCTTCTCTCACTGATATATCTAAAGAATGTTTTGTCCCCATGTGTTACTGACTGTGCTATCTTCTCTCACTGATATATCTAAAGGTTTTGTCCCCATGTGTTACTGACTGTGCTATCTTATCTCACTGATATATCTAAAGAATGTTTTGTCCTCATGTGTTACTGACTGTGCTATCTTCTCTCACTGATATATCTAAAGAAGGTTTTGTCCTCATGTGTTACTGACTGTGCTATCTTCTCTCACTGATATATCTAAAGAATGTTTTGTCCTCATGTGTTACTGACTGTGCTATCTTCTCTCACTGATATATCTAAAGAATGTTTTGTCCCCATGTGTTACTGACTGTGCTATCTTCTCTCACTGATATATCTAAAGAATGTTTGTCCTCATGTGTTACTGACTGTGCTATCTTCTCTCATTGATATATCTAAAGAAGGTTTTGTCCTCATGTGTTACTGACTGTGCTATCTTCTCTCACTGATATATCTAAAGAAGGTTTTGTCCTCATGTGTTACTGACTGTGCTATCTTCTCTCACTGATATATCTAAAGGTTTTGTCCTCATGTGTTACTGACTGTGCTATCTTCTCTCACTGATATATCTAAAGGTTTTGTCCTCATGTGTTACTGACTGTGCTATCTTCTCTCACTGATATATCTACAGAATGTTTTGTCCTCATGTGTTACTGACTGTGCTATCTTCTCTTACTGATATATCTAAAGAATGTTTTGTCCTCATGTGTTACTGACTGTGCTATCTTCTCTCACTGATATATCTAAAGAAGGTTTTGTCCTCATGTGTTACTGACTGTGCTATCTTCTCTCACTGATATATCTAAAGGTTTTGTCCTCATGTGTTACTGACTGTGCTATCTTCTCTTACTGATATATCTAAAGAAGGTTTTGTCTCCATGTGTTACTGACTGTGCTATCTTCTCTCACTGATATATCTAAAGAATGTTTTGTCCTCATGTGTTACTGACTGTGCTATCTTCTCTCACTGATATATCTAAAGAAGGTTTTGTTCCCATGTGTTACTGACTGTGCTATCTTCTCTCACTGATATATCTAAAGAATGTTTTGTCCCTATGTGTTACTGACTGTGCTATCTTCTCTCACTGATATATCTAAAGAAGGTTTTGTCCTCATGTGTTACTGACTGTGCTATCTTCTCTCACTGATATATCTAAAGAAGGTTTTGTCCCCATGTGTTACTGACTGTGCTATCTTCTCTCACTGATATATCTACAGAAGGTTTTGTCCCCATGTGTTACTGACTGTGCTATCTTCTCTCACTGATATATCTAAAGAAGGTTTTGTCCTCATGTGTTACTGACTGTGCTATCTTCTCTCACTGATATATCTAAAAAAGGTTTTGTTCCCATGTGTTACTGACTGTGCTATCTTCTCTCACTGATATATCTAAAGAAGGTTTTGTCCTCATGTGTTACTGACTGTGCTATCTTCTCTCACTGATATATCTAAAGAAGGTTTTGTCCTCATGTGTTACTGACTGTGCTATCTTCTCTCACTGATATGGGGACAAAACATTCTGTAGATATATGAGTGAGAGAAGATAGCACAGTCAGCAACACATGAGGACAAAACATTCTTTAGATATATCAGTGAGAGAAGATAGCACAGTCAGTAACACATGGGGACAAAACCTTCTTTAGATATATCAGTGAGATAAGATAGCACAGTCAGTAACACATGGGGACAAAACATTCTGTAGATATGTGTTACTGACTGTGCTATCTTATCTCACTGATATATCTAAAGAAGGTTTTGTCCCCATGTGTTACTGACTGTGCTATCTTCTCTCACTGATATATCTACAGAATGTTTTGTCCTCATGTGTTACTGACTGTGCTATCTTATCTCACTGATGTATCTAAAGAATGTTGTGTCCCCATGTGTTACTGACTGTGCTATCTTATCTCACTGATGTATCTAAAGAAGGTTTTGTCCTCATGTGTTACTGACTGTGCTATCTTATCTTACTGATATATCTAAAGAAGGTTTTGTCTCCATGTGTTACTGACTGTGTTATCTTCTCTCACTGATATATCTAAAGAATGTTTTGTCCTCATGTGTTACTGACTGTGCTATCTTCTCTCACTGATATATCTAAAGGTTTTGTCCTCATGTGTTACTGACTGTGCTATCTTCTCTTACTGATATATCTAAAGAAGGTTTTGTCTCCATGTGTTACTGACTGTGCTATCTCCTCTCACTGATATATCTAAAGAATGTTTTGTCCTCATGTGTTACTGACTGTGCTATCTTCTCTCACTGATATATCTAAAGAAGGTTTTGTTCCCATGTGTTACTGACTGTGCTATCTTCTCTCACTGATATATCTAAAGAATGTTTTGTCCCTATGTGTTACTGACTGTGCTATCTTCTCTCACTGATATATCTAAAGAAGGTTTTGTCCTCATGTGTTACTGACTGTGCTATCTTCTCTCACTGATATATCTAAAGAAGGTTTTGTCCCCATGTGTTACTGACTGTGCTATCTTCTCTCACTGATATATCTAAAGAAGGTTTTGTCCCCATGTGTTACTGACTGTGCTATCTTCTCTCACTGATATATCTAAAGAAGGTTTTGTCCTCATGTGTTACTGACTGTGCTATCTTCTCTCACTGATATATCTAAAGAATGTTTTGTCCTCATGTGTTACTGACTGTGCTATCTTCTCTCACTGATATATCTAAAGAAGGTTTTGTCCCCATGTGTTACTGACTGTGCTATCTTCTCTCACTCATATATCTAAAGGTTTTGTTCCCATATTTCACTGACTGTGCTATCTTCTCTTCTGAATGAGCTTTAACCTTCCTAATTAACTGCTTAGTTTTTTGTTGTTGGAGTCTCCATATTTTTATATGATCATCTGATTGTGTGTGTCTGTAAGTTTTATAAGCTATCTTTCTTTTCTTTACAGCATGTCTAATACAGTGTGTGGTTGCATCTGAAACGGCACCATTCACAAATTTCCACTGTTCTTGAACTCCCGTGATAATAGTTTGCCCTTTTTAAATAGTTGTTTAGGTATTCTCCCACGTGTGAAAAAAGTAAATTTATGCTTACCTGATAAATTAATTTCTTCTATGGTACGACGAGTCCACGGATTCATCCTTTACTTGTGGGATATTATCCTCCTGCTAACAGGAAGTGGCAAAAAGCACCACAGCAGAGCTGTCCATATAGCTCCTCCCTTAGCTCCATCCCCCAGTCATTCGACCAAAGGTACAGGAAGAAAAAGGAGAAACTAAAAGGTGCAGAGGTGACTGAAGTTTAAAATAAAAAAATATAATCTGTCTTAAAATGACAGGGCGGGCCGTGGACTCGTCGTACCATAGAAGAAATTAATTTATCAGGTAAGCATAAATGTACTATTCTTCTATAAGGTACGACAAGTCCACCGATTCATCCTTTACTTGTGGGATACAATACCAAAGCTACAGGACACGGATGAACAGGAGGGACAAGACAGATGGTTAAACAGAAGGCACCACTGCTTGAAGAACTTTTCTCCCAAAAATAGCCTCCGAAGAAGCAAAAGTATAAAATTTGTAAAATTTGGAAAAGGTATGAAGCGAAGACCAAGTTGCAGCCTTACAAATCTGTTCAACAGAAGCATCATTTTTAAAAGCCCATGTGGAAGCCACCGCTCTAGTAGAGTGAGCTGTAATCCTTTCAGGAGGCTGCTGTCCAGCAGTCACGTATGCCAAACGGATGATGCTTTTCAGCCAAAAAGAAAGAGAGGTAGTCGTAGCTTTTCGACCTCTACGTTTTCCAGAATAGACAACAAAGAACATGTTTGACGGAAATCTTTGGTTGCTTGTAAGTAAAACTTCAAAGCACGAACCACGTCCAAGTTGTGCAACAAACGCTCCTTCTCAGAGGAAGGATTAGGACACAGAGAAGGAACAACAATTTCCTGATTGATATTCCTATTAGTAACAACCTTAGGAAGGAATCCAGGTTTGGTATGCAAAACCATCTTATCAGCATGGAAAACAAGATAAGGCGAGTCGCATTGCAATGCAGATAGTTCAGAAACTCTTCTAGCCGAAGAGATAGCAACTAAAAACAGAACTTTCCAAGATAGAAGCTTAATATCTATGGAATGCATAGGTTCAAACGGAACCCCTTCAAGAACTTTAAGAACTAAATTCAAACTCAATGGCGGAGCAACAGGTTTAGGTGATAGGGTAGAATCAGCGCTAATTTCAACCTAATGCCAAATACAAATAGGGTCCCTCTCAAAAGAACCCTGGGTAGAGACAAATGGACTGGAGAGTATTGGCGCTAAAAAGCTAAGGCTAAATGATCTATAAGTAGAGGATAAAATCTCACAGTGTATTATTAAAAAAATCCCACAATAAATTACTAAAAAAATTCATAAAATCAGATATATGGGTAAATAATTTAATAAGTCATAAGTACATGAAAAATAATCAATAATCAGATCATAAATCTACAATAAAATCATGTATCTAGATAGATACAATCTAGACAGACTCCTATAGATGTGTAGACCACACCTAACCTCTAGAGATGCGCTTGATCAAGCAGATTACAAAAGAGGGGTGTGAATTATAAAGGAGTGCTAAAAACAGTTTAAATCCCCCCCCCCTTCTATGTGCTAGTCTCTCCATCCTGGTTGTTTAGGGAGTTTAAGGAAATTTTTAACAAACAGTGGTGTACTTCTCTACATTTGCTTGACTATTATAAGTAATTACTAGGTTAAGCCTTAGAAATAATCAACTTCAGAGGGCCCTGAAAAGGGGCATGGGTCCAAAGCCGATCCGGCATTAGGTTATTTTCTTCTTGGTTGGACGCTTGCATATTTGTTTTTGGATATATTGTGTTAAATTACTTAGTAAAGCATAACGTGATAAGGTGAATGTAACAAATTTTTGTGTTAATATGCTGGATTTAAAAAAAAAAAAATCAATAAAAAATAAACGTAACAAAAAAAAACAGTTTAAATCAGATATTATATAAAATGTAACACAAAATAAAAACTGATAAATATAAACTCAGATAAAAATATCTAACACATAAAAAACAAATTAATATATAATCAGCATAAATTACTCAAAAAGGGCTTATATGTGCTGTTCACTATAGTGGCAGCCAGTTCACAGTGGGTTAATACAACCCAAATGGATTATTAAATAGGCTCACGGCTCACAGTTATTAAGAAGAGTAATGAACTCTCACATGCCCATTATCTTGCTCCTCAGAGTATAGGATCAATCATGAGCCGCATATGAGAGTGGTACCTTATTGTAAATTTCAGCTGGTTTGTAGGGTCACTCCTATGTGTGATAATAGGTAGCTGGGTAGGAGTTTGAAAGCAACAAGCTCCTGCTTCTTGAAGAGGTGATCCGATATAGCTCACTAGAAGCGGCGTTTACACCTCCTGCTCACGTGTGTTCGTGACGTCACTTGTAGAATCAGCTGGTTTTCACACTGCTCGTTAGTAACGGCAAATCCCTCACTGCTGTGGTTGGCGTATTTCTTCACGTCACCTAGTATAATCCGGATAGCTGCAGAGGGACCTGTGTAGATGCACTGAAGACAGGAGATGATCTCTGTATTCTTCTTAGCAATAAATAGTATGGCCCCTGTAGTTCCGACTTCAGCAGATGTGTAATCTGCTATGATAAATAGTTCAAATGTTAGTCCCTCCTGAACAGACCAATGTCCTGATTCTCTGCTTCAGAGAATATAGTGGTCTGGCTCAAATCTGCTCGTAATTTCCAGTGTCTGCAGGCAATAAACAATGGGTATTAGCAAACTTTGGTGTCCTGATTCTCTGCTCCAGAGAGTGTGGTGATACGGCTCAGAGCTGCTCGTGGTTTCTAGTAGGCAGCTGGCAATAAGAAGTGGGTGGTAGTGAACAACTTCAACGCGTTTCTCCCCTTCCTTGGGGCTTTTTCAAGAAGTGTTGCATGTTTCCATATGTCCTTTTATATACCCCTCCTGTGGGGATTTCATTGGTCACCCCAAATAGTGGGTGTGTTTAAAGTTCATAGCCAGACGTTAAGGTGGTATATACTACTACAGATACTATAAATAGCAGCTTATATATTCTATATGGATAATGCAGAGTCTATTTAACATTCCAAGCATATTTTAAAAAACTGTATACACAGTGTAAAAGGAATAAAAAATATATAGTATATAATAAATAATATAAAAATTACTTTATCTCAACATACTTACATAATTATAAAATAAACAATTTTAGAATAACCTAATTGGACTATACAAATGGTTTATAAATATAAGGGTATTTCATAAGAAATGGGGTTTATTTGATATATATAAAAGGTACATTTAATATCACTCAGTCATACATAAAGGGGGTAATGTCTAGTTCAGAGTTTAAGCCAAGGGGGTGAAGGGTTTTCATATTATAAATAAGTTCGGCCTCCTTTTTGAGCAATTTTGTCTCAAAATTTCCCCCTCTCCAGTCAGGTTTCAATTTTACTATTCCCCAGAACATTAGATCCTTTAGTTTATTATTGTGTACTTCTCTAAAGTGTTTATATAGGTGCGTATCCATATTACCTTTTTCAATTATACATAAGTGTTCCCTTATTCTTTCTCTTAGTGTCCTTGAGGTCTCTCCCAAATATTGTTTTTTACAGCTGCACTGTATTAAATAAATAATCCCTTTATCTGTACACCGTATTTTCTCTCTGATGGGAAATGTCTCTCCTGTTTGGGTTGAAGTATATTGTTTGGTTTTATTACTATAATTACATGACCTACAGCAGTGGCACGGAAAGAACCCTTTTAATATATTTCCTAATAGGTCCTGGTCTTTTGGAGGCAGTCTCGTTCTAAATTCACTAGGTGCTAATATTGTTTTCAGTCCTACAGTTATTAGATAATCTCAAAGTAGAGGGAGAAATAATATGCAACATCCCAATATACTAATATTGCACATGAGTTGGGTATAAAAGCGGTTCATAACTTTCTTTCCAAAGATGATACAATAAATAAAGATCAAAGAGTTTATTATAGAAAGCAATAGGTTCATTCTAGAGAATAACACCTTCTCATTTAACCCTTTGGCTGCTAAGCCATTTCCCACCTGGGTGCTAATATTTTTTTTTATTATTATTATTTTTGCAATTTTTTTAACTTTTTTTTTAAACTTTTTATTTTTTTTTACAGACCCCCAAGACTTACACTGTTGGAAAGGTTAGGCGATTACCTTTCCAACAATGGGTCTTGGGGGTCTGTAGCTGCTTAGATGCCTGAGATACAGGCTTCTAAGCAGCATGCCCCCTCCTCCTATACTTAACATTGTTAAGTATAAATAAAGTTGCGCGGTGACGTCATCACGTAATTGCACGTGACGTCACCGCACATCACGTGAAGCCCCGGCGATGCTTGTCACTCTACAGGCACGATCGCCGGGGTAGGAGCAGCAAGGAGCCCCCAGATCTCCCTCAAGGTGGGAGAGTGCTCATGACGGCTCTCAGCCGTCATTAGCACCAGAGTGAGAAACTCTAACGGCTCAGAGCCGTCATTAGCACTGAAAGGGTTAATCAAAAAATGTATGTGCAAATAAAAGGGACAGCTATGGGCACCAGGTTTACGCCAAGCTATGCGAACCTTTTTATGGGAGATTGGGAATGGGAATTCCTTAGTTCAAATAGCTTGGCGCAAAACCTGGTTGCTTATAAGAGATACATAGATGATATCTTGATAATCTGGAAGGGGAACGATTCAGCAATGAATACAAATGATAGAGGTCTACAATTTACATATGAACTTAGTAAATAAAAAATTGCCTTCCTGGTACTAGAAACAGATACATTTATAACGAAAACATTTTTAAAAAAAGTAGACTCAAATAATTTTATACATGCAGAAAGCTGCCACTTGTCGAAATGTAAAAATAATATCCCACGAGCACAATTCCTACGAATAAGAAAGAACTGTTTAAACTTGATAGACTACGAAGAACAAGCACTGATCTTAAGTAAAAAATTTGGAGAAAAAGGTTATGAAGAAAAACTGATCATAGATAATTATGAAGAAATTAAACACATAGATAGACAAGGGTTACTCAACTATAAAGATAAAAAAGATACACAAATACAAGAATCAAGTGATTTATCAGTACCATTTATTACAAATTACAATGGAGAATATACAAGAATAGAAAAAATTATCAGAAAACACTGGCACCATATTAGAGAAGACCCCATAATAGGAGACAACATTTCTGCAAATCCTAAGTTTATCTATAGGAAATCAAGAAATCTGAAAACAATATTAGCACCTAGTGAATTTAGAACGAGACTTCCTCCAAAAGAACAGGACCTATTAGGAAATATAATAAAAGGGTTCTTTCCGTGCCACTGCTGTAGGCCATGTAATTATACAGGGAGTGCAGAATTATTAGGCAAATGAGTATTTTGACCACATCATCCTCTTTATGCATGTTGTCTTACTCCAAGCTGTATAGGCTCGAAAGCCTACTACCAATTAAGCATATTAGGTGATGTGCATCTCTGTAATGAGAAGGGGTGTGGTCTAATGACATCAACACCCTATATCAGGTGTGCATAATTATTAGGCAACTTCCTTTCCTTTGGCAAAATGGGTCAAAAGGAGGACTTGACAGGCTCAGAAAAGTCAAAAATAGTGAGATATCTTGCAGAGGGATGCAGCACTCTTAAAATTGCAAAGCTTCTGAAGCGTGATCATCGAACAATCAAGCGTTTCATTCAAAATAGTCAACAGGGTCGCAAGAAGCGTGTGGAAAAACCAAGGCGCAAAATAACTGCCCATGAACTGAGAAAAGTCAAGCGTGCAGCTGCCAAGATGCCACTTGCCACCAGTTTGGCCATATTTCAGAGCTGCAAAATCACTGGAGTGCCCAAAAGCACAAGGTGTGCAATACTCAGAGACATGGCCAAGATAAGAAAGGCTGAAAGACGACCACCACTGAACAAGACACGTCAAGACTGGGCCAAGAAATATCTCAAGACTGATTTTTCTAAGGTTTTATGGACTGATGAAATGAGAGTGAGTCTTGATGGGCCAGATGGATGGGCCCGTGGCTGGATTGGTAAAGGGCAGAGAGCTCCAGTCCGACTCAGACGCCAGCAAGGTGGAGGTGGAGTACTGGTTTGGGCTGGTATCATCAAAGATGAGCTTGTGGGGTCTTTTCGGGTTGAGGATGGAGTCAAGCTCAACTCCCAGTTTCTGGAAGACACCTTCTTCAAGCAGTGGTACAGGAAGAAGTCTGCATCCTTCAAGAAAAACATGATTTTCATGCAGGACAATGCTCCATCACACGCGTCCAAGTACTCCACAGCGTGGCTGGCAAGAAAGGGTATAAAAGAAGAAAATCTAATGACATGGCCTCCTTGTTCACCTGATCTGATCCCCATTGAGAACCTGTGGTCCATCATCAAATGTGAGATTTACAAGGAGGGAAAACAGTACACCTCTCTGAACAGTGTCTGGGAGGCTGTGGTTGCTGCTGCACGCAATGTTGATGGTGAACAGATCAAAACACTGACAGAATCCATGGATGGCAGGCTTTTGAGTGTCCTTGCAAAGAAAGGTGGTTATATTGGTCACTGATTTGTTTTTGTTTTGTTTTTGAATGTCAGAAATGTATATTTGTGAATGTTGAGATGTTATATTGTTTTCACTGGTAAAAATAAATAATTGAAATGGGTATATATTTGTTTTTTGTTAAGTTGCCTAATAATTATGCACTGTAATAGTCACCTGTACACACAGATATCCCCCTAAAATAGCTATAACTAAAAACAAACTAAAAACTACTTCCAAAACTATTCAGCTTTGATATTAATGAGTTTTTTGGGTTCATTGAGAACATGGTTGTTGTTCAATAATAAAATTAATCCTCAAAAATACAACTTGCCTAATAATTCTGCACTCCCTGTAGTAATAAAACCAAACAGGAGAGACATTTCCCATCAGAGAGACAAAACGGTGTACAGATAAAGGGATTATTTATTTAATACAGTGCAGCTGTAAAAACACAATTTATGCTTACCTGATAAATTTATTTCTCTAGTGGTGTATCCAGTCCACGGATCATCCATTACTTATGGGATATTCTCACTCCCAACAGGAAGTTGCAAGAGGACCCACAGCAAAGCTGTTATATAGCTTCTCCCCTCACTACCATATCCAGTCATTCGACCGATAACAAGCAGAGAAAGGAGATACCATAGGGTGCAGTGGTGACTGTAGTTTCAATTTAAAAACAACCTGCCTTAAAATGACAGGGCGGGCCGTGGACTGGATACACCACTAGAGAAATAAATTTATCAGGTAAGCATAAATTGTGTTTTCTCTAGTAAGGTGTGTGGCAAACCTAGCCACTTCTGGACTATAACGTAAGAAAGGTTGTCTGTGACAGACCCTTCGGTCAGGACTGAAAGTGTTAACTTTATTTTCTAACCACAAGTGGCTGGCTCCAGCTACAATCTAATTAATGCTTAGCATTCTAGTGTTTGATCACCCCCAGAGAGAAACGCCTAAGTGATAAGGAGAGTCAAGAGTGTCCTGTGGTTGAAGTGTTTAAGTAATATAATCCTATTGTATCATGTCAAGGGCGCTTCTCCCTTTTATCTAATGTACAACATTCTTTCAACCCCCATCTGGGGGGGGGGGGTCAAAAACCTGTATAAATCTGTATGCTGCCTTCAAATAAAGTGTTATTCTGTTTAAAACCTGAAAACTGGCTGGGTTGTGAACTGCTGATTCCCTATGCAGGACATTGTTCCCTGGTGTTAACCCTTGGTATCCGGTTGGTACCGTTACAATTGGTGGCAAGCGACGGAATGAACCTTATCGCCCAGAAGAGCAACTACACAAGCCAGTAACCTCAGGAAGAGGGGGATTACTACAATACTGACTAAGATGGAAGGAGTACCAGGGACCGAAGTGAATGGAGATGGATTATTCTAAGCTAAAGAGACAAACGTAAAAGGAACTGCTAGAAGCCAGGGGAAAGATAGGCAGCAGCAAACCCAAGGCTATATTAATTGCTGAGCTGATGGAGGGAGACAGAGCTCGCAGCGCTACGCCTCCAGCAGCCATGGAGGAGACCCTATACCAGAGGGAAATGAGGACCAGGCTGGAATTTTTACCCCAACCTGTACCACGGGATATGCTATCCGTGGTAATGGCAGATGTGCAGGAGTACGTGATGGCACACAGTCCGCGGAATGCATCCTCCCGAGCAGAATCCATTTTGGACGCACTCAGCAACCCAGTAAGACCCAAAATCCCATACCATGCATTTAAAATGTTTTGTGAGGAGAAGGATGAGATTGATGGGTATTTACAGGATTTTGAGAGACTGTGCGAGTTACATGATTTGGAGCAGTCCGTATGGGTGCCGGTGCTAGCAGGCAAGCTAGCCGGTAGGGCAGCGGAAGCGTATCGCGCTGTACCCAGGGAGGACAGCAAGGATTACGCTAAAGTGAAGAGAGCGATCTTGGAAAGATATGCCATTACCTCAGAGGCATACCGGCGCAAGTTTAGAGGCCTGCGCAAGCCAGAAAGAGATTCCCATGCAGAGTGGGCCCACAAGCTGGATCAAGCATCTCAGGGGTGGATACAGGCCAGCCAAGCTACCACCATGGAAGAATTGCGACAACTGATGCTGTTGGAGCAATTCTTTAACGGCTTGTCCCCAGAAGCCCAAGAATGGGTGAGAGATCGAAAACCCCTCACCTTAACCGAAGCAGCCAGATTAGCAGACCAGCATTTTGATGCCAGGAGGCACCATGGACTACAGCCTAACAACGGACGGGCTAATATACAATGCCACACCTGCAAGCAGTGGGGACATATGGCACGTGAGTGCACCCAAAATCGGAGCAGACAAGCTTGGAACCAGGTCAGACAGAACCTGGCCCCAAGGGCGGCTGCTCACCATTACCAAACGGAGCCAGCCGCTCATGAGGTGTTGAGCACCCAAGCCGAGGAACACCTGGGAATTCTGCATGAGGTGATGTCGGTCCAGGGACTTCGGGATTCGGGAGCTACTTTAACCCTGATAGCTCCCCATTTGGTGCCGGATACAGCACCCACTGGCGGATCCGTGGCAGTACGAGGGGCAGGGGGAGCAGTATACCGATTGCCCACTGCTAGAGTGGAGTACAGACCCCCAGTCACCCCAGCAGCTGCCAGTTACCAACCCCCGGCGCACCGCTATACCACACGGCCTCCGGCCACGAACTACCCTCAGAGAGCCCGGTTCAATTCGCGGGGCTACTCACAACCTATTCGGTGCTTTGGATGTAAGCAACTAGGGCACAAAAGACCAGAGTGTCCCCTAAATGCAGCGAATCAAGCACAGTCCTGGAGAAGACCCGCTGGCGGAATCCCACATAATCCTCAGCCTGTGGCCCGCTACGTAGAGGCGCCAGAATGCTGGGGCAGCCTACATGAAGCAGACCCCGTGCAAGCTGCCCACCGGAATAACCGGCAACGGGTTAAAGTGAATGGGAAGGAGGTCAGTTGTCTACGGGATACTGGTGCTACCATGACCTTGCTTCAAGAGAACTTGGTGCCTGAGAAACAGCACACTGGAGACACTGTGGCTGTGAGGGTAGCAGGGGGCACTGTGTTCCGCCTACCTGTTGCCAGGGTACATTTGGATTGGGGAGTGGGCGCTAGACTTGTGAATGTGGGGGTCAAGAAGGACTTACCTGCTGATGTTCTCCTTGGAAATGACTTGGCCCCCCTTGTTTCTGCCTATGCTCCCATGGATCCCGCTAATGTTAACCCTGTGACTACCCAAGCCCAGTCCCTCCGGGAAGAGACGCTTCCATGTTTGGGGTGGGGGCAGTACTGAGCCAAGTTGGAGCAGATGGCGGAGAACACCCCGTAGCTTACTTGAGCCGAAAGTTGTTGCCCCGGACATCCCCAAGCCGATCCGTTGGGATCAGACTGTGTATGCCGGCTTGGTTCTGGGGGAGCATTGTGGCAAACCTAGCCACTTCTGGACTATAACGTAAGAAAGGTTGTCTGTGACAGACCCTTCGGTCAGGACTGAAAGTGTTAACTTTATTTTCTAACCACAAGTGGCTGGCTCCAGCTACAATCTAATTAATGCTTAGCATTCTAGTGTTTGATCACCCCCAGAGAGAAACGCCTAAGTGATAAGGAGAGTCAAGAGTGTCCTGTGGTTGAAGTGTTTAAGTAATATAATCCTATTGTATCATGTCAAGGGCGCTTCTCCCTTTTATCTAATGTACAACATTCTTTCAACCCCCATCTGGGGGGGGGGGGGTCAAAAACCTGTATAAATCTGTATGCTGCCTTCAAATAAAGTGTTATTCTGTTTAAAACCTGAAAACTGGCTGGGTTGTGAACTGCTGATTCCCTATGCAGGACATTGTTCCCTGGTGTTAACCCTTGGTATCCGGTTGGTACCGTTACAAGGTGTATCCAGTCCACGGATCATCCATTACTTATGGGATACCAATACCAAAGCTAAAGTACACGGATGAAGGGAGGGACAAGGCAGGTACTTAAACGGAAGGTACCACTGCCTGTAAAACCTTTCTCCCAAAAATAGCCTCCGAAGAAGCAAAAGTATCAAATTTGTAGAATTTTGAAAAAGTATGAAGCGAAGACCAAGTCACCGCCTTGCAAATCTGTTCAACAGAAGCCTCATTTTTAAAGGCCCAAGTGGAAGCCACAGCTCTAGTAGAATGAGCTGTAATCCTTTCAGGGGGCTGCTGTCCAGCAGTCTCATAGGCTAAGCGTATTATGCTTCTTAGCCAAAAAGAAAGAGAGGTTGCCGAAGCCTTTTGACCTCTCCTCTGTCCAGAGTAAACAACAAACAAAGCAGATGTGTGTCGAAAATCTTTAGTAGCTTGTAAGTAAAACTTTAAAGCACGAACCACGTCCAGATTGTGTAATAGATGTTCCTTCTTTGAAGAAGGATTGGGACACAAGGATGGAACAACAATCTCTTGATTGATATTCTTGTTAGATACCACCTTAGGTAAAAACCCAGGCTTGGTATGTAGAACTACCTTATCAGAATGAAAGATCAGATAAGGAGAATCACATTGTAAGGCAGATAGCTCAGACACTCTACGAGCCGAGGAGATAGCTACCAAAAAAAGGACTTTCCAAGATAAAAGCTTTATATCTATGGAATGAAGAGGTTCAAACGGAACTTCTTGAAGAACCCTAAGAACCAAATTTAAGCTCCATGGTGGAGCAACAGGTTTGAACACAGGCTTGATTCTGACTAAAGCCTGACAAAATGCCTGAACGTCTGGAACATCTGCCAGACGCTTGTGCAAAAGAATAGACAGAGCAGAAATCTGTCCCTTTAAGGAACTAGCTGACAAACCCTTTTCCAAGCCTTCTTGGAGAAAAGATAATATCCTGGGAATCCTGACCTTACTCCATGAGTAACCCTTGGATTCGCACCAATAAAGATATTTACGCCATATCTTATGGTAAATTTTCCTAGTGACAGGCTTTCGTGCCTGTATTAAAGGTATCAATGACTGACTCGGAGAAGCCACGCTTTGATAAAATCAAGCGTTCAATCTCCATGCAGTCAGTCTCAGAGAAATTAGATTTGGATGGAGGAAAGGACCCTGAAGTAGAAGGTCCTGTCTCAGAGGCAGAGTCCATGGTGGCAATGATGACATGCCCACTAGATCTGCATACCAGGTCCTGCGTGGCCACGCAGGCGCTATTAGAATCACCGATGCTCTCTCCTGCTTGATCTTGGCAATCAGAAGAGGGAGCAGAGGAATCGGTGGAAACACATAAGCCAGGTTGAAAGACCAGGGCGCTGCTAGAGCGTCTATCAGCGTCGCCCTGGGGTCCCTGGACCTGGATCTGTAACAAGGAATCTTGGCGTTCTGTCGAGACGCCATGAGATCCAGTTCTGGTTTGCCCCAGCAATGAATCACTTGTGCAAACACCTCCGGATGGAGTTCCCACTCCCCCGGATGAAAAGTCTGTCGACTTAGAAAATCCGCCTCCCAGTTCTCTACACCTGGGATATGAATAGCTGATAGATGGCAAGAGTGTATCTCTGCCCACTGAATTATCTTTGAGACTTCTAACATCGCTTGGGAACTTGGGAATATTTTCTTAAGGTAACCTTCTAATTTTTTATCCATTGGATCTGAAAAAGCACAACTGTCCTCGACAGGGATAGTAGTACGCTTTGCTAAAGTAGAAACTGCTCCCTCCACCTTAGGGACTGTCTGCCATAAGTCCCGTGTGGTGGCGTCTATTGGAAACATTTTTCTAAAAATAGGAGGTGGAGAGAACGGCACACCTGGCCTATCCCATTCCTTAGTAATAATTTCTGTAAACCTTTTAGGTATTGGAAAAACATCAGTGCACACCGGCACTGCATAGTATTTATCCAGTCTACACAATTTCTCTGGCACTGCAATTGTGTCACAGTCATTCAGAGCAGCTAAAACCTCTTTAAGTAATACGCGGAGGTGTTCAAGCTTAAATTTAAATGTAGAAATATCAGAATCAGGGATTCTCCCTGAATCAGAAACATCGCCCACAGACTGAAGTTCTCCTTCTTCAGCTTCAGCATCTTGTGAGGCAGTATCAGACATGGTTCTTAAAGCGTCAGTATGCTCTGCATTTCGTCTAGCCCCAGAGCTATCTCGCTTACCTCTAAGTTCAGGTAGTCTGGCTAATACCGCTGACAGTGTATTATCCATGACTGCCGCCATGTCTTGTAAAGTAAACGCTATGGGTGCCCTTGATGTACTTGGCGCCATTTCAGCGTGAGTCCCTTGAGCGGGAGTCAAAGAATCTGACACGTGGGGAGAGTTAGTTGGCATAACTTCCCCCTCGCTAGATTCCTCTGGTGATAAATTTTTTAAAGACATAATATGATCTTTATTGCTTAGAGTGAAGTCCGTACAATTGGTACACATTCTAAGAGGGGGTTCAACCATGGCCTTTAAACATAATGAAGAAGGAGTTTCCTCTATGTCAGACATGTTTATACAGACTAGCAATGAGACTAGCAAGCTTGGAAAACATTTTAATTCAAGTTAACAAGCAATACAAAAAAAACGGTACTATGCCTTTAAGGGAAACAAATTTTGTCAAAATTTGAAAAACAGTGAAAAAAGGCAGTTACACAAACGAAATTTTTACAGTGTATGTAATAGGCTAACAGAGCATTGCACCCACTTGCAAATGGATGATTAACCCCTTAGTTCAAAAAACGGATAAAAAAAAGACAGACTTTTTTAACAGTCCCAGCAAAGTGCCACAGCTTTACTGTGGCTCCTACCTTCCCCAATAAACTATTTTTAGGCTCTTTAGAGATGTCCTGTAGCATTCAGGGGACTCCTGAGGAAAACTGGATGTCTCAGTCTGTAATTTTAACTGCGCAAAAAAGCGCTAAAATAGGCCCATCCCACTCATATTACAACAGTGGAAAGCCTCAGGAAACTGTTTCTAGGCAAAAATACAGCCAGCCATGTGGAAAAAAATTAGGCCCCAATAAGTTTTATCACCATATATAAAAAACGATTAAACATGCCAGCAAACGTTTTATATAGCATATCTATAAGGGTATTACCCCTGAGAGTAAGCATGATACCAGTCGTTATTAAATCACTGTATTCAGGCTTAACTTACATTTATCAGGAATCAGCAGCATTTTCTAGCATTTCCAATCCTAGAAAAAATCATAACTGCACATACCTGATAGCAGAATAAACTGCACGTCATTCTCCCTCTGAAGTTACCTCACTCCTCAGACATGTGTGAGAACAGCAATGGATCTTAGTTACAACCTGCTAAGATCATAGAAAACTCAGGCAAATTCTTCTTCTATCTCTGCCTGAGAAAAAATAGCACAACTCCAGTACTATTTAAAATAACAAACTTTTGATTGAAGTTAATAAACTATTTTTCACCACTCTCCTCTTACTACATCCATGCGCGTTGAGAGTTGCAAGAGAATGTGAGGGGAGGAGCTATATAACAGCTTTGCTGTGGGTCCTCTTGCAACTTCCTGTTGGGAGTGAGAATATCCCATAAGTAATGGATGATCCGTGGACTGGATACACCTTAGTAGAGAAAAACAATATTTGGGAGAGACCTCAAGGACACTAAGAGAAAGAATAAGGGAACACTTATGTATAATTGAAAAAGGTAATATGGATACGCACCTATATAAATACTTTAGAGAAGTACACAATAATAAACTAAAGGATCTAATGTTCTGGGGAATAGTAAAATTGAAACCTGACTGGAGAGGGGGAAATTTTGAGACAAAATTGCTCAAAAAGGAGGCCGAACTTATTAATAATATGAAAACCCTTCACCCCCTTGGCTTAAACTCTGAACTAGACATTACCCCCTTTATGTATGACTGAGTGATATTAAATGTACCTTTTATATATATCAAATAAACCCCATTTCTTATGAAATACCCTTATATTTATAAACCGTTTGTATAGTCCAATTAGGTTATTCTAAAATAGTTTATTTTATAATTATGTAAGTATGTTGAGATAAAGTAATTTTTATATTATTTATTATATACTATATATTTTTTATACCTTTACACTGTGTATACAGTTTTTTAAAATATACTTGGAATGTTAAATAGACTCTGCATTATCCATATAGAATATATAAGCTGCTATTTATAGTATCTGTAGTAGTATATACCACCTTAACGTCTGGCTATGAACTTTAAAAACACACCCACTATTTGGGGTGACCAATGAAATACCCACAGGAGGGGTATATAAGAGGACATATGGAAACATGCAACACTTCTTGAAAAAGCCCCAAGGAAGGGGAGAAACGCGTTGAAGTTGTTCATTACCACCCACTACTGATTGCCAGCTGCCTACTAGAAACCACGAGCAGCTCTGAGCCGTATCACCACACTCTCTGGAGCAGAGAATCAGGACACCAACGTTTGCTAATACCCATTGTTTATTGCCTGCAGACACTGGAAATTACGAGCAGATTTGAGCCAGACCACTATATTCTCTGAAGCAGAGAATCAGGACATTGGTCTGTTCAGGAGGGACTAACATTTGAACTATTTGTCATAGCAGATTACACATCTGCTGAAGTCGGAACTACAGGGGCCATACTATTTATTGCTAAGAAGAATACAGAGATCATCTCCTGTCTTCAGTGCATCTACACAGGTCCCTCTGCAGCTATCCGGATTATACTAGGTGACGTGAAGAAATACGCCAACCACAGCAGTGAGGGATTTGCCGTTACTAACGAGCAGTGTGAAAACCAGCTGATTCTACAAGTGACGTCACAAACACACGTGAGCTGGAGGCGTAAACGCCGCTTCTAGTGAGCTATATCGGATCACCTCTTCAAGAAGCAGGAGCTCGTTGCTTTCAAACTCCTACCCAGCTACCTATTATCACACATAGGAGTGACCCTACAAACCGGCCGAAATTTACAATAAGGTACCACTCTCATATGCGGCTCATGATTGATCCTATACTCTGAGGAGCAAGATCATGGGCATATGAGAGTTCATTACTCTTCTTAATAACTGTGAGCCGTGAGCCTATTTAATAATCCATTTGGGTTGTATTAACCCACTGTGAACTGGCTGCCACTATAGTGAACAGCACTGTTACAAACTGCTATTTGTGACTGGCCCTTTAAATGGAAGGTTGCCCTGCTTCCCTGGATTTTGGAGAAGCCTATTTGCCAGCCTCCTTCCTCATGACTATGGCCCCTGGAAGATTGTGCCCCTGAGAGTATATTGACTTTTGTTGGGTGTGTGTGGCCCTTTGGGAACCGTCTGGGGACATATTGTGACTTTGGTGAACAATGCCCCCTTTAAGACTATGTCCCCAGACCTGTGAAATGACTTGTCCCTGGCTTTCTCCCACTTGGTTCAGTTTCATTGTGTGCCATTAAGAGTTAAATTTTGTTCAGCTTCAAGAAACCTATTCTAAATACAAGTCTGCTGGGATTAGCTCTAATTAGGTTTAGTGATCAACTTTCCCATTGTCTAGTCAGACTAGTATTGATAAGGTGGACTGCATTGATTTATTGTGTGTAATTTTATCTGCTGAAGTAAATGTTGTGGCCTGTCAAAGGGAGTGTCTCTCTATCTAATATCAAATGTGTGATGGGGGATTTTATGCCTCCCCCTGAGAGTGTCCTGTTTGCATGTAACCTCAATAAAAAGGAGGCTGTGTGCTCCAGCACATCAGACCTATTTCTGACCCTCTAACTTGCAGCTTTGACTCATGTTTGTAGGGGACAGCTTCAGCTATAATCACTACAGGGATTGCTATGCTTTTCATACTCCCTTAGCTACGGGGATTGCTACAGAAGGAAGAGGTTCACCTACTGGAGCCTGGTCATAGGTCCAGGGCGCAGAGCAGACGGCGAGATACCAGCCCAGCAGCGGTGGTTCATAGAGTCTGCGTTACTTATGGTGGCTACGCAGTAGTTATAGTGTCCACGGTGCTGCTGCTCCTTTGGTGAGCGCTAGGAGCATCCTTTTCTACGGTCCAACTTCCAGCCAGCCTGGAGGCAACCGTAACAAGCACATATAAGCCCTTTTTGAGTAATTTATGCTGATTATATATTAATTTGTTTTTTATGTGTTAGATATTTTTATCTGAGTTTATATTTATTATCGGTTTTTATTTTGTGTTAAATTTTATATAATATCTGATTTAAACTGTTTTTAGCACTCCTTTATAATTCACACCCCTCTTTTGTAATCTGCTTGATCGAGCGCATCTCTAGAGGTTAGGTGTGGTCCACACATCTATAGGAGTCTGTCTAGATTCTATCTATCTAGATAGATGTTTTTATTGTAGATTTATGATCTGATTATTGATTATTTTTCATGTACTTATGAAATTAAATTATTTACCCATATATCTGATTTTATGAATTTTTTTAGTAATTTATTGTGAGATTTTTTTAATAATACACTGTGAGATTTTATCCTCTACTTATAGATCATTTAGCCTTAGCTTTTTAGCGCCAATACTCTCCAGTCCATTTGGAGCAACAGGTTTAAACACAGGCTTGATTCTAACTAAAGCCTGACAGAACGACTGAACGTCTGGAACATCCACCAGACGTTTGTGTAGTAGAATTGATAAAGCAGATATCTGTCCCTTTAAGGAACTAGCTGATAGCTGTCAGTATATTTATGAAAATCTTAGTAGTGCTATCCAAATAATATATCAGCTTATGGCAGGGTTATGACACAATACAAACAATTTTCCTTAAAAATAGAAACCCTTAATCAACATGCATCTACTAGAAACAATAAAATTAATATAAATACCTGAACTCTTTTATTTAGTTAATATCCATGAACATTTTTGAAATATATTTGCAATAAAAGGAATATGAAATAAATTTATATGCGCTTGAAAACTATTTAAATATGCTATGCAAAGTTTATACACGCTTATCTTTAGAACCAACCTTATTTATAAATAGCCTTTAACATCCAAGCAATACAATTCTAAACTGTGCTCTTAAACAATAGGATAATATATATATTCTGCTATTTAACTGCAATGTATCCTAATACAATATTGACTTAAAACACCAGAACTTTCATAGATAAATCACTTAGTCTACCAGATACAAATTTAAACAATACCTAGGCTTATAAAATATTAACTTGAAAAACACACTGCTTCTTTAAATCTTTTAACTGTACTTTAAACTGCAGTGACTTAGAATTTAACCAATAGTCTTGCCAATAACCTTGAATACGTTACCAGGGTAAAGAGCAGTTGATATCCAATATTCCTTAATAGGAATTGTTTCACCTCAGAATGCCAAAAAGTATAATTTGCAGTCAATGAGAAAGTGGTAGATCAGCTTTGCCAAAGTAAAATGGTCTTTTTCACGCCCAGCAGGAACCAGTTTTCAAATTTAGCTCAGCAGAAATCTCCTCTCTTTATGTTTGCAATCACTTTATATGGGTTCTCCTCACTGGTGAATTGGAAACGCCCCAAAACGGAAACCGTTTACCATGGCAAAGTATCTTTTGGACAGTTAAATTCTCTTAACTGTCCTACCAGTATTGGCCCTTAGGTGGCAGCTGGTATCCAGACAAAACAATTCAGCATGACAATACATACAAATTCATTTAACCAACATTTTTAGACAGTGAAATATTTCTTTAAACTATGTAATAACTGCCATAATTTCTTGTATTAATCTCTCCCAATATTAATTATAGGTGAAGCAGCATCAGATCAATTTCCTGATCGTTTTGATATGAGACATCAAATACATCTAACATTATATTAAAATAATTTATATTTCATTTAGCCTAACAGAAAATTGATATTTCATAGTCATATCACATCAAAGTAACTTCCATATCTTCATCTCACTATATTTTAAGAGATGTATTTAAAACTTTATAAACATTTATTGCGCATTCATATGATATGGCTTATTTCATTTCATGCAGGCATTCCATCTCTTTCTAAGTGCATAGATTGATGCCCATGACCAATGGTTGTCTGCAATAAAAATAGAAATAATTATTAGAAATGATCCAAGCATTCATATGTATTTGATGTAGTCATTACTCAACATAGCAATCATTCATTTAATATAAAATGTCTCAGTCCCATATATATATACCTATCTGGGTTATTTGAATTATTCCAAACACATATGAAACTAGTGTTGTTCCCTTTGCAAAAATGTATTTATTTTTATTTAAAATCTAAGTACAGTTGCTTTGAAATCATAATGTAAGCCATGTGCCTTCACTGTATGCTGTCCTTCCCTAGACACAATGTCTCTTATTCACCACATCTTGTATATTCCAGGGTTAGTAACCACACAGCATGAGCCACTCAAACAAATCTGTGCTAATTACTAGTCCCTTTTGAAAAATGCTTGCATTTTTCTCATCTCTTCAGACGGATCGGCATCTCCCTTGGAGGAAACCAGTATATGGACATGTATCCTGTTCTAGGTATCAGAATGCTGTCATTTAACATTGGTTCCCAGGCAATCATACAGATGGTTTCTGAAACTGTGTTAATTTTCAGTTCCTTGCTAAATTATACAATTGCATAATTTAGCATATTGAGTGTGTGAGATCTCCCAGAAACAATCCTTTGTTCTACAAACAGTGTGCACATCCACAGACTTACCAAATAAAGACAAATATACTTCTATATATTATTTAATAATATTTCAAATACCTTGACACAAATCCCCCTTTCAAATTCAAAAATATGTAGGACACATGTATTTGAATTGGATCAAAGTTAGTGGTATTTGATGAGGATGTTGACCGTACACATCATAGACAGTCTTCTATGTAGATAGTCTGTCAATTTTGAGCCTTCATGTTTATCAGCTAGGCATCTTTGAACTACAGTATGTCTTTAGTTCATTTGGGGATATGACACTTCATTCTCCCTCTTTGACTTGTAGTTGGGATCTTGGATGACATGCTCGCAATTGATTGATATGGACCCATTTATCTATGAAACTTTCATTTTTGGCGATCCTTATTTTATAGGCCACTGGAGATATTTTGTCAGTAATGACCAAAGGACCTTTCCATGAGGGAAGAAATTTCTTCTCCTTAACCTGATCTCTTCCAAAGTTATAAAGATAAACTTTATAATTTATTTCATATTCCTTTTTGGACGTTTTGAGATCATAGTATGTTTTAGTGGCAGTTGCGGCTCTTTCTAAATTCCTTTGAGCAAATGCAAATGCATATTGCAGGTGCTTTCTTAGGTTTTCCACATATTGATGTGTATTGGCAGCGTTTATCAAGTTTTGGTCTGATGTACGGTACAGCAGATGTTGAGGTAGAACCATTCTTCTACCAGTCATCAGTTCAAAAGGTGACATCTTGGTAGCACTACTTGGAGTTGCTCTTAATGCCATTAAGACTAGAGGTAGTTTTACATCCCAGTCTTTACCCGTTTCACTCACAAACTTTTTGAGGATTTTAACAATGGACTGGTTGTAACGCTCTACACCACCACTTGAGGCAGCTCTATAAGCAATATGGAGCTTTCTTTTAACCCCTAGTATTTTCCACATTTTGGTCATCACTTCGCTAGTGAAGTGGGTCCCCCGATCTGACTCGATTATTTGGGGCAAACCAAATCTGGAAAACACATGGTTGATGAGCAATGCTGCGCATGTTTCCGCACTATTGTTAGGTGCACTAATGCACTCTACCCATTTAGTGAACAGGCATGTTACGGTTAACATGTATTTGTTACCTCTTGATGATCTTGTTACTGGACCGATAAAATCAATTTGTATATCTGACCATGGCATTACCATCCCCCTTTTCTGCAATGGCGTTCTATGCGTTGGTGCAGTGGGTTGGAACTCTGGGCAGATTAAACACCCTTGACAGTAGGTTTGAACATCTTTCAACATGTGTGGCCAAAAAGCGTAATCACGCAATATTTCATACGTGAGTTTGGCACCGCGATGACCAGATGTGGGAGCATCATGGGCATGTTGAAGCATTAGACCTCTGAACTTGGTGGGTACTACCCACTGCTGGATGCCAGTTTTGGAGGTTCTAATTAATAAACCATCCTGTAACTTGAATTGTGATCTAGATTTTATTAAGATTCTAAGATCTTCTTTGCCAATACAAACATCTTTTGAGATGGGGTTGCTTTCAGGATCTTCTATGTGTTTATAGAAGATGCCTACAATGGGGTCTTCTTTTTGACTAGTGATCAGGTCCTCACTAGGAGAATCCTGACTCCATTGTACCAGGTTAGGCTCAGTCTGTTGTTTTGCCTGGTTTCTGGTAATGGCTTCTACCTGAATTGCAGCCATTAAGTGGTCAATATTAAGGAGTTCTCCAGTTATGGCTCCTTGTTTGGCTAACGAATACGCAAGATCATTGCCTTCCTTATCAGGACCTAGAACTCTGGAATGACCCTTGGTCTTTTTCCAGTGTATGGTTAAATCATTGGATACCACCAGATTATCAATCTCGCAGAACAATTTGCCATGCTTGACTGGTTTTTTATTGCTTTTCTGCATGCCATTTCTTTTCCAAGTTGGCAGGTATTCAACAAAACTGTCACGCACATAATTTGAGTCAGTTATGATCACAAATTCATGAATACCATGTTCAATAGCCATTTCAATGGTTTTGAAAACAGCAGTTAGTTCTGCAACTTGACTGGATCTTGGTCCAATGTTAAAACCTATAGATATATTTGGGAATCCATTTGCCCCAGTTATACCAATGCCAGCGATTAATCTGCGCTCATTATCAATAGTGGCATGGTATAAACAACCATCAACATACACCCAAGGTAATGTTTGACAATGGTCCTCATTGTACATTTTATATGGGGAAAGCAATTGTTCCTCCAGAAAATCATCTTCTGATAATTCTTCCCCAGGATCTCTAGCAGTACAGTCGTGGAGCTCAGCAAGCCCTTGTGCGACTGGATTCTTTTTATTCTGCTTGTAGCAAATTTCTAAGGGCCAGCCTTGTAAGGAAAGAGTCCACTCTGTTATGCGGCTATTAGATAAATTCCCATCTCTTATTCTCTCACTTTGCAAATATAGTAAAGGCTGGTGGGCCGTTTCTACAATAATTTTCTCGCCCTGTATGTAGCTGCGGAAATTTTGTAGAGCCCATACAGTAGATAAGAGGGCTTTTTCGCAATCACTAAATTTTATTTCTACTGGGGATAGATTTTTGCTCGCATAAGCAATGGCTTTGTTCAAATTATCATGCTTTTGGTATAAAACAGCACTCATGCTTACATCTGTGTACCCTGTTTCTAAGAAGAAAGGTTTACCACCTTCAGGGTACGCTAAGCAAGGTGCTTGAGTGAGTTTTCTCTTCAGCTCTCTGATGGCTGTCTCTTGAGACTCACTCCAGTGCCATTTCACATCTTTCTTTAGAAGAAGTAGTAGTGGTTTAGCTAATTCCGCATAATTATCAATGAATTTGCGAGAATAATTCGTCATACCCAGGAATGATCTCAATTCCTTTAAGTTAGTTGGGTTTTTAGAATTCACTATAGCTTCCACCTTTTTCTTCTGGGTATTTAATCCTTCAGAGGTAACTTCATGCCCCAAGAAGTTTACACGAGTGCGGCACCATTGAGCTTTTTGTAGGGATAATTTGACACCTGCCCTTTTAAGTTGGCTGAGGACGTGTTTAAGCTCTGCGACATGTTTTTCAAAGTCTGTGCTTTTGATTAAAATATCATCAACATAAGATAAGGTCCCCCTTTCCAGTGCATCAGGCATAGCCTTATGCATGAATACAGCAAATTCATGTCCAGAATTTATGTATCCAAAAGGAAGTCTTTGAAATGCATATTGGACCTTTTGGAAGGAGAATGCTAGCTTATATTGGTCCTCTTTATGTACCTTTATGGTCCAATATCCCTGTGTACAATCAATGGCAGTGAATATCTTGGATCCCTGCATTTGTGCTAGGCACTGGTCAATGTATGGTACAGGCCAGCCAGACATGTACACTCGTTTGTTTATCTGTCTTAAGTCAGCACACAAACGCCATTGTCCATTGGGCTTAAGGACACCTAGAATAGGATTATTATAAGAGCTGTGCACCTGTCTGATAATACCTCTTTCTTCCAAATTCCTTATGATCTCTGCAAGAGAATCATATGAGGCTAAGGGAAGTCTGTATTGTTTGACAAATACAGGTGGTGCATCGGGATCTGTTTGTATCCTTGCAATGTGCAAGTCTGTAGTACCACAGTCATAAGAATCCTTAGCAAAAATATCCTTGTACTCCATCAGGAGTTCTTGCAGCTGTTGGCGTTCATCATCGCTGGAACAGCCATTAGCTAAGGATATTTGCTCTTCGACTATTTGTTGAAATCCTGGAAAGATTTCAGGCTGTCCTATTTCATAGGCTTCTTCCAACCTAGAGGTGAGATCCCCTTGATTATAGTTTACATTGCTCCCATGACTCTGGGAATTGGGGTAATCTTGCTGTTTGATTGGTTGATCAAACGCTAGAGAGGCTTCTTCAATTTTACAGATGCCTTCCTCTGAGCTGAAGGGATAAATTGACTGAATATTAAATAGACCCTCTGGCATAGATGTAAAGGATTGTTCTATTAATTGTTCTTCAGTTAGGTATCCTTCAGGTATTAGCCCAATTACATTATTCTGGAATCCAAAAGTGTAATAACTTGATTCCAGTGCATATCCTATGGTAGTTCCCTTGGATAATGTTATATCCTGTGGGGTCATGTTATGCACAACAATATGTATTGGAACCGTTCCAATATTCACCATAGGAGTGTAGGTCACTGTGACACCCAGATTTTGTATTCTATGGGAGAGGCAAATCAGTGTTTCAGAAGTTTTTAATTTCTGACCTCTCTTTACCTGTAAGGGTAAAAGAAATTTATCAGCCCCAGCAGGGATTATAACATCGCTAGATACCTGCATATTCACAGCATATGGCAATTGCTGGTTTGATTTCAGGGCTGTATTTTCATCCTGAAATACTTCAGGGTCCCCCTTTAACCTGCTCCAAAGGCAAGAATTAATCAAATCTATTTGTATGGCATATCTATGTAAGATATCATTGCCAATGTATATTTGATTATGGAGAGTATTTAAAACTAAAAACAGGTGCTTCACTGACTTATTACCAATAGAGATAGATAATAAGCACTTAGCTGTGATGTTATAGCTTTCAGACATCCAGGCCGTTGACACAGTGGTCTTGGGGAGAAAGATATTTAATCACTTTAGGTTCAACTATTTGCGCTAATAAACCTTCGCTTATATAGCTAGCTTCCTGTTTTAAGTTTATTTTAGCATACTTGGTTTTACCAAGGTCATGCACTTGTATAGGGATAAATAGATCCTCTTTAACCCTCTCAATCCCTGTGAGGTATTGAGCGTGGCCTCCCCCCTTAGGGATTTTATGATCCCCCTTGTGGAGTGATATGGTTAGTACATCGCCATCTAGGGAAATATCCGCTATCTTTCCAGGCGATATTTTAAAAGTATTACCATCAGAGCCACTAAAAGGAGTCTGATCATCTATTTGTAGAATAGTGATTTCAGGTACAGAGTTATTCCTGAAATGAATCTCCACAGCATCTGGTTTCTCTTCCACCACGTGACAGCTATGTCAGGTGCGAGATATACCAGATTTTTCATAATTGATAGGCCGTTTAACTTGTGACCAAATTACATTATTTATGCAATCAATTATGGTGCTTAATCGCTTCAGGAGATCACTACCAATAATTAAACAATCAGTTGGCAGATCCACTATAATGACAGGGTGTCTTATGACCCTGTTCCCCAATTTAAATTTTAACCAGGCAGTACCGTAGACTTTTAGGGAGTCACCCCCAACACCTATTAGAGAACCATCAAATTCTCTTATTTTAGGTTTGTGGGGTGTTAGCTCATTTAGCTGTGTGTAGTACCTGTGGGATAAGATAGTTGCCTGAGACCCAGTGTCAATTAATCCCCTGATAGGGTTGGAGACTGAATCTTGCAGCTCAACTAATACATAATACCGTCCTGCAGTTTCTACCATTTCACACATACAGTTGGCGTTATCATACATTTGTGGGCTTCGCCACGTGTTACCTGAGTTTGCCATGCTTTCCGATGCAGAAGAAGCTTCATACCTACCGGTCTCCTCTATGACAGGTGTGGCTGGATTCTTGTGTACTGCATCTGTGGAGATAAGGTTAAGAGAGTGCTGCAAGGGAAGAGGTTTGTTAATTTTTCCCGGATGAGGTTGTCTGTCATCACAGCTAAATTGTCCGTTTTCGGTCTGTGGGGAGAGAACATGATTAGTATCATTGATATTTATTATTACATTTTGTACATCTCTCCCCTCCCCTTCAGGTGATACTGCAGTATTTATGACTGTGCCTGTGGTCCACTGCTGATCACTGGCTGCACCCCTAAAAAAGTATTGTTCGGTTGCTGAGCCGTAGATTTTTGACTCATATTAGCGATTTGTTCGCTCAACCGATTTAACTGGGTAAACAGCATATCTACCTGATTGTACAAGTTACCTCTACCCCTGGGTCTATCTCTTGGTGCCCCATAATAATGATTCCTGGACCATTGGGTTCCCTCAGAATCAGGGCCGCTATTTCTATTCTGGCGTGGTTGCCCCTGGGGTTCAGCTTGCTCAGTATTAGTACTTTGGGGAGCATTATATACCTGGGGTGTCTGGTTACCCTGAGAATATCTTCGCCGTCTATTGTATCTACCCTTGCGCGGATACCAATTATTTGGTGAGTATTCTCTTTGTGAGTAATTATTCACCTGATTATGTCCCCCACTTTGGTTATAGTCTCCCTGCGTCTCAACCTGTGTAGGGGAGAGGGCAGAGTAAGACCTCTGTGGAGATGGCCTGTTTTGACTGGCCACCTCTGCATAAGTTCTTTTTTTAGACTCCTAATTGAGGGGGCTAGGTGACACCCTAGTTTCTGCCACAATTTTGGGTTTTGACTCCTTTTTAACCCCATGCTCACTGGACTGCTGAATAGAGAATAATTTTGTACTCTCTTTGATCAGCCATTCCAATGAGCAGTCCTCATCAAAATCTCTAGCTAAGTTGATTTTGATGGGTGTAGGCAGTGCTTCAAAAAATAAATTTACAAATTCTGAGCCATCAAATTTGGGATTATCTTCAGTCATACTGTACGCATTTTTCAATACAGAAAGGAATTCGATTGGACTCTGATTCGCACGACACTTCAAACTATATACCGCTATTTTTGCGGCAGTTTTAGTGCGATATTGCCCGAATTCTTTTCTGCATTGTCGTTTTACCCCATTCCAGGAATGAATATTCATATCCTTCAGTGAAGCAAAGAATTTGTGATGCTTACTGTCAAATACCCAGGGCAGAAATAAAATTTTCAATTTCTCACTTGTAACATTCATTATAGCTAACGCATTTTCAAAAGCCTCTAAATGATCAATCACAGATGTTGTTCCCTTATTGGAGAATATAGGTACTGCGCGTTGTACGAAGGTGATTATTTTATGGGAATCATAGACTTTATCAGAATTACTTTGGGCTTCTCTGTTAGAGTTTCCCTCCCCCGCACCAGCTGCGCTACAGCAGTCCTCTGGATTTATATCATGAGGTGACAGCCTATTTGGGAAATCTATTTCTGACCCATTAGGGGTCATTTGTCTATATTGTTCTATATATTTTTGTACCTCGTCCCTGACGCGTTCGCTAAAGGCGTTAGCATTATCTGTATTATTCTCACTGTTAATATAAGGGTTTTCATTATGGCGATATGACCTTTTTAAATCGCTTAATTCTCTCTGGCTTTGCGCAAGCTGTTTATTTAAATCTTGTATCTGTGCGAGTGTCGATGTTATGCTTATCTAAGGTGGCTAGGTTTTGGGCAAATTCATCCATTTTATTTTTGGCTATTTTTAAATCCTCTTCGCCTCTGCGTGAGGAACGAATACTATTTTCTAGCTCCTGTATTTGCAATCGTTTGTCTGTGACACAAAACGACATTTCGTCAATAATGCATATTAAAAGGGGCCAAGATTTTAGTATTAGTTCCTCTCGCTTTTTGGGAGTTTTGCATTGATTAATCATTAATAATTCCTGGAAGAATTCATTCTCTTCATTCCACATATTATTATTAACGGTAATATTTTTAGCTCTAGTTTCAAGCATATCCACAAAATCATTTAATTTACCAGCAATATTTAACTTCCCTTTAATGTAACTTAAGATATCTTTCTTAAGGACCTGACCTTTAGTAATGGGTATTGTAATGGGACCAATTTCATCGCTATGTATAGAATTAAATGAGTCACTTCTGGCTATAGACATTATTATATTGGTTTAGTATTTAGTTGAATTAAAACGCTAATACAATTTTTGCCAATAAAAAGAGAGAAAAAAAAAATTTATATTAAAAAAAATAGTATTAATTTTGGAATATGAAAAATTAATATTTCGAAATATGAAAAATTAATATTTTTGATTAATTTTGAAAATATGAAAAATTAATCTTTTTGATTAAATTTTAAATATGAGAAATTAATATTTTTATTAATTTTTCAAAAATTAATCTTTAATAATATTTCAATATATTAATATCAATCTCGAAATATGAAAATCAATATTTCAACCTTTCAAAAATTATATCTTCAAAATATTAATATTGAAATATGAAACTTTTTCTCTCTTTTATAATAATTTCTGTTTACTACAAATATATTATATCAAAATGATGAATATTAATAAATCTCAAAACAGTGCCTCCAATTATTATGTCAGTATATTTATGAAAATCTTAGTAGTGCTATCCAAATAATATATCAGCTTATGGCAGGGTTATGACACAATACAAACAATAATTTTCCTTAAAAATAGAAACCCTTAATCAACATGCATCTACTAGAAACAATAAAATTAATATAAATACCTGAACTCTTTTATTTAGTTAATATCCATGAACATTTTTGAAATATATTTGCAATAAAAGGAATATGAAATAAATTTATATGCGCTTGAAAACTATTTAAATATGCTATGCAAAGTTTATACACGCTTATCTTTAGAACCAACCTTATTTATAAATAGCCTTTAAAATCCAAGCAATACAATTCTAAACTGTGCTCTTAAACAATAGGATAATATATATATTCTGCTATTTAACTGCAATTTATCCTAATACAATATTGACTTAAAACACCAGAACTTTCATAGATAATCACTTAGTCTACCAGATACAAATTTAAACAATACCTAGGCTTATAAAAATATTAACTTGAAAAACACACTGCTTCTTTAAACCTTTTAACTGTACTTTAAACTGCAGTGACTTAGAATTTAACTAATAGTCTTGCCAATAACCTTGAATACGTTACCAGGGTAAAGAGCAGTTGATATCCAATATTCCTTAATAGGAATTGTTTCACCTCAGAATGCCAAAAAGTATAATTTGCAGTCAATGAGAAAGTGGTAGATCAGCTTTGCCAAAGTAAAATGGTCTTTTTCACGCCCAGAAGGAACCAGTTTTCAACTTTAGCTCAGCAGAAATCTCCTCTCTTTATGTTTGCAATCACTTTATATGGGTTCTCCTCACTGGTGAATTGGAAACGCCCCAAAACGGAAACCTTGTTTTGGATTGGCCCTCGTGCTGGTCCCTGGTCCGCCCTTAGAGTTGAAACATGTTTACCATGGCAAAGTATCTTTTGGACAGTTAAATTCTCTTAACTGTCCTACCAGTATTGGCCCTTAGGTGGCAGCAGGTATCCAGACAAAACAATTCAGCATGACAATACATACAAATTCATTTAACCAACATTTTTAGACAGTGAAATATTTCTTTAAACTATGTAATAACTGCCATAATTTCTTGTATTAATCTCTCCCAATATTAATTATAGGTGAAGCAGCATCAGATCAATTCCTGATCGTTTTGATATGAGACATCAAATACATCTAACATTATATTAAAATAACATTATATTACATTTAGCCTAACAGAAAATTTATATTTCATAGTCATATCACATCAAAGTAACTTCCATATCTTCATCTCACTATATTTTAAGAGATGTATTTAAAACTTTATAAACATTTATTGCGCATTCATATGATATGACTTATTTCATTTCATGCAGGCATTCCATCTCTTTCTAAGTGCATAGATTGATGCCCATGACCAATGGTTGTCTGCAATAAAAATAGAAATAATTATTAGAAATGATCCAAGCATTCATATGTATTTGATGTAGTCATTACTCAACATAGCAATCATTCATTTAATATAAAATGTCTCAGTCCCATATATATATATACCTATCTGGGTTATTTGAATTATTCCAAACACATATGAAACTAGTGTTGTTCCCTTTGCAAAAATGTATTTATTTTTATTTAAAATCTAAGTACAGTTGCTTTGAAATCATAATGTAAGCCATGTGCCTTCACTGTATGCTGTCCTTCCCTAGACACAATGTCTCTTATTCACCACATCTTGTATATTCCAGGGTTAGTAACCACACAGCATGAGCCACTCAAACAAATCTGTGCTAATTACTAGTCCCTTTTGAAAAATGCTTGCATTTTTCTCATCTCTTCAGACAGATCGGCATCTCCCTTGGAGGAAACCCATATATGGGCATGTATCCTGTTCTAGGTATCAGAATGCTGTCATTTAACATTAGTTCCCAGGCAATCATACAGATGGTTTCTGAAACTGTGTTAATTTTCAGTTCCTTGCTAAATTATACAATTGCATAACTTAGCATATTGAGTGTGTGAGATCTCCCAGAAACAATCCTTTGTTCTACAAACAGTGTGCACATCCACAGACTTACCAAATAAAGACAAATATACTTCTATATATTATTTAATAATATTTCAAATACCTTGACATAGCCCCTTCTCCAATCCTTCTTGGAGATAGGACAAAATCCTAGGAATCCTGATCTTACTCCATGAATAGCCTTTGGATTCGCACCAATAGATATTTACGCCATATCTTATGATAAATTTTCCTAGTGATAGGCTTTCGAGCCTGAATCAAGGAATCTATGACTGACTCAGAGAAACCCCGCTTGGATAAAATCAAGCGTTCAATCTCCAAGCAGTCAGCCGCAGAGAAACTAGATTTGGATGCTGGAACGGACCTTGAATCAGAAGGTTCTTTCTGCGTGGCCACGCAGGTGCTATAAAAATCACCAAAGCTCTCTCCTGTTTGATTCTGGCAATCAAACGAGGAAGGAGAGGAGATGGTGTAAACACATACGCCAGGTTGAATGATCAGGGTACTGCTAGAGCATCTATCAGTACTGCCTGAGGATCCCTTGACCTGGACCCGTAACAAGGAAGTTTGGCGTTCTGACGAGATGCCATCAGATCCAATTCTGGTGTGCCCCATTGCTGAATCAATTGTGCAAACACCTCCGGATGGAGTTCCCACTCCCCCGGATGAAAAGTCTGATGATTTAGAAAATCAGCTTCCCAGTTCTCCACTCATGGGATATAGATTGCTGATAGATGGCAAGAGTGAGTCTCTCTCCATCAAATTATTTTGGAAACCTCTATCATCGCTAGAGAACTCTTTGTTCCCCCTGATGATTGATATATGCTACAGTCGTTATATTGTCTGACTGGAATCTTATGAATCTGGCCGAAGCCAGCTGAGGCCACGCCTGAAGCGGGTTGAATATCGCTCTCAGTTCTAGAATATTTATCGGGAGGAGAGCCTCCTCCTGAGTCCACAAACCCTGTGCTTTCAGGGAATTCCAGACTGCACCCCAGCCCAATAGGCTGGCGTCCGTCATCACTATGACCCACGCTGGCCTGCAGTAACACATTCCCTGGGACAGATGATCCTGTGACAACCACCAAAGAAGAGAGTCTCTGGTCTCTTGATCCAGATTTATCTGAGGAGATAAATCTGCATAATCTCCATTCCACTGTTTGAGCATGCATAGTTGCTGTGGTCTGAGATGCAAGCGAGCATACGGAACTATGTCCATTGCCGCTACCATTAGTCCGATTACCTCCATACACTGAGCCACTGACGGCCGAGGAATGGAATTAAGAGCTTGGCAGGTGGTTAGAAGCTTTGATTTCCTGACCTCCGTCAGAAAATTTTTCATGTCCACCGAATCTATCAGAGTTCCCAGGAATGAAACTCTTGTGGGAGGGATTAGTGAACTCTTTTTTACGCTCACCTTCCACCCGTGAGATCTTAGAAAAGCCAACACGAAGTCCGTGTGAGACTCGGCTAGTTGGTAAGTCGACGCCTGAATTAAGGTATCGTCCAGATAAGGTGCAACTGCTATGTCCCGCGGCCTTAGAACCGCCAGAAGGGACCCTAGCACCTTTGTAAAAATTCTGGGAGCTGTGGCCAACCCGAAGGGAAGAGCCACAAACTGGTAATGCTTGTCCAGAAAGGCGAACCTGAGGAACTGGTGATGACCTTTGTGGATAGGAATATGTAGATACGCATCCTTTAAGTCCACGGTGGTCATATATTGACCCTCCTGGATCATTGGTAAAATAGTCTAAATGGTCTCCATCTTGAAAGATGGGACTCTGAGGAATTTGTTTAGGATCTTGAGATCTAAAATTGGTCTGAAGGTTCCCTCTTTTTTGGGAACCACAAACAGATTGGAGTCTTTTACACAGCATAAGAAAGCCTCTCTTTTTGTTTGGTTTGCAGACAATTGAGAAAGATGGAATCTCCCCCTTGGAGGAGAATCTTTAAAAGATGGCATAACCTGATTATACAATTGCATAACTTAGCATATTGAGTGTGTGAGATCTCCCAGAAACAATCCTTTGTTCTACAAACAGTGTGCACATCCACAGACTTACCAAATAAAGACAAATATACTTCTATATATTATTTAATAATATTTCAAATACCTTGACATAGCCCCTTCTCCAATCCTTCTTGGAGATAGGACAAAATCCTAGGAATCCTGATCTTACTCCATGAATAGCCTTTGGATTCGCACCAATAGATATTTACGCCATATCTTATGATAAATTTTCCTAGTGATAGGCTTTCGAGCCTGAATCAAGGAATCTATGACTGACTCAGAGAAACCCCGCTTGGATAAAATCAAGCGTTCAATCTCCAAGCAGTCAGCCGCAGAGAAACTAGATTTGGATGCTGGAACGGACCTTGAATCAGAAGGTTCTTTCTGCGTGGCCACGCAGGTGCTATAAAAATCACCAAAGCTCTCTCCTGTTTGATTCTGGCAATCAAACGAGGAAGGAGAGGAGATGGTGTAAACACATACGCCAGGTTGAATGACCAGGGTACTGCTAGAGCATCTATCAGTACTGCCTGAGGATCCCTTGACCTGGACCCGTAACAAGGAAGTTTGGCGTTCTGACGAGATGCCATCAGATCCAATTCTGGTGTGCCCCATTGCTGAATCAATTGTGCAAACACCTCCGGATGGAGTTCCCACTCCCCCGGATGAAAAGTCTGATGATTTAGAAAATCAGCTTCCCAGTTCTCCACTCATGGGATATAGATTGCTGATAGATGGCAAGAGTGAGTCTCTCTCCATCAAATTATTTTGGAAACCTCTATCATCGCTAGAGAACTCTTTGTTCCCCCTGATGATTGATATATGCTACAGTCGTTATATTGTCTGACTGGAATCTTATGAATCTGGCCGAAGCCAGCTGAGGCCACGCCTGAAGCGGGTTGAATATCGCTCTCAGTTCTAGAATATTTATCGGGAGGAGAGCCTCCTCCTGAGTCCACAAACCCTGTGCTTTCAGGGAATTCCAGACTGCACCCCAGCCCAATAGGCTGGCGTCCGTCATCACTATGACCCACGCTGGCCTGCAGTAACACATTCCCTGGGACAGATGATCCTGTGACAACCACCAAAGAAGAGAGTCTCTGGTCTCTTGATCCAGATTTATCTGAGGAGATAAATCTGCATAATCTCCATTCCACTGTTTGAGCATGCATAGTTGCTGTGGTCTGAGATGCAAGCGAGCATACGGAACTATGTCCATTGCCGCTACCATTAGTCCGATTACCTCCATACACTGAGCCACTGACGGCCGAGGAATGGAATTAAGAGCTTGGCAGGTGGTTAGAAGCTTTGATTTCCTGACCTCCGTCAGAAAATTTTTCATGTCCACCGAATCTATCAGAGTTCCCAGGAATGAAACTCTTGTGGGAGGGATTAGTGAACTCTTTTTTACGCTCACCTTCCACCCGTGAGATCTTAGAAAAGCCAACACGAAGTCCGTGTGAGACTCGGCTAGTTGGTAAGTCGACGCCTGAATTAAGGTATCGTCCAGATAAGGTGCAACTGCTATGTCCCGCGGCCTTAGAACCGCCAGAAGGGACCCTAGCACCTTTGTAAAAATTCTGGGAGCTGTGGCCAACCCGAAGGGAAGAGCCACAAACTGGTAATGCTTGTCCAGAAAGGCGAACCTGAGGAACTGGTGATGACCTTTGTGGATAGGAATATGTAGATACGCATCCTTTAAGTCCACGGTGGTCATATATTGACCCTCCTGGATCATTGGTAAAATAGTCTAAATGGTCTCCATCTTGAAAGATGGGACTCTGAGGAATTTGTTTAGGATCTTGAGATCTAAAATTGGTCTGAAGGTTCCCTCTTTTTTGGGAACCACAAACAGATTGGAGTCTTTTACACAGCATAAGAAAGCCTCTCTTTTTGTTTGGTTTGCAGACAATTGAGAAAGATGGAATCTCCCCCTTGGAGGAGAATCTTTAAAATCTAGAAGATACCCCTGGGTTACGATTACTAAAGCCCAGGAGTCCTGAACATCTCTTGCCCAAGCCTGAGCAAAGAGAGAAAGTCTGCCCCTTACTAGATGTGGTCCCGGATCGGGGGCTACCCCTTCATGCTGTCTTGGTGGCAGCAACGGGCTTCTTGGCCTGTTTACCTTTGTTCCAAGTCTGGTTAGGTCTTCAGACTGACTTGGATTGAGCAAAATTCCCCTCTGATTTTGCAGCAGGGGAAGAGGTAGAGGGACCACCCTTGAAGTTTCAAATGGAACGAAAATTATTTTGTTTGGACCTCATTATTTGTCTTATCCTGAGGTAGGGCATGGCCTTTCCCTCCAGTGATGTCTGAAATGATCTCTTTCAGTGCAGGCCCGAATAGGGTCTTACCTTTGAAAGGGATGGCTAAAAGCTTAGATTTTGATGACACATCAGCAGACCAGGACTTAAGCCATAACGCTCTACGCGCTAAAATGGCAAAACCTGAATTCTTTGCCGCTAATTTAGCCAGTTGAAAAGTGGCATCTGTAATGAAAGAATTAGCTAGCTTGAGAGCCCTATTTCTATCCAGAATATCATCTAATGGGGTCTCAACCTGAAGAGCCTCCTCCAGAGCCTCAAACCAAAAAGCAGCTGCAGTAGTTACAGGAACAATGCACTCTATAGGTTGGAGAAGAAAACCCTGATGAACAAATATTTTCTTTAGGAGACCCTCTAATTTTTTATCCATAGGATCTTTGAAAGCACAACTGTCCTCAATAGGTATAGTTGAACGCTTAGCCAGGGTAGAAATAGCTCCCTCCACCTTAGGGAACGTCTGCCACGAGTCCCGCATGGTGTCTGATATGGGAAATATTTTCTTAAAAGTAGGAAGGGGAGCGAACGGAATACCTGGTCTATCCCACTCCTTAGTAACAATGTCCGAAATCCTCTTAGGGACCGGAAAAACATCAGTGTAGGAAGAAACCTCTAGAAATCTGTCCATTTTACACAATTTCTCTGGAACTACAATAGGGTCACAATCATCCAGAGTCGCTAAAACCTCCCTGAGCAACAAGCGGAGGTGTTCTAGCTTAAATTTAAAAGTCGTCATATCTGAGTCTGTCTGAGGGAACATCTTTCCTGAATCAGAAGTCTCTCCCTCAGACAGCAAATCCCTCACCCCCCAACTCAAAACATTGTGAGGGTACATCGGAGATGGCTAATAAAGCGTCAGAGGGCTCAGCATTTACTCTCACACCGGACCTACTGCACTTCCCCTGCAACCCAGGCAGCTTAGATAAAACCTCTTTGAGGGTAGTATTCATAACTGCGGCCATATCTTGCAGGGTGAAAGAATTAGACGCACTAGAAGTACTTGGCGTCGCTTGTGCGGGCGTTAATGGTTGTGACACTTGGGGAGAATTAGATGGCATAACCTGATTCCCTTCTGACTGAGAATCATCCTGCAACATACCTTTAGTAGCTAAAATATGTTCTTTGCAATTTATTGAACTTACAGTGCATGAGGGACACATTCTAAGTGGGGGTTCCACAATGGCTTCTAAACATATTGAACATTAACTTTCCTCAATGTCAGACATGTTGAACAGGCTAGTAATGACCACAAAAAAGCATGAAAACACTTTATTTAGTGAAAAAAATAACAATCTTAAAAAATGGTACTGCGCCTTTAAGAGAAAAAACATAATTTATGCTTACCTGATAAATTCCTTTCTTCTGTTGTGTGATCAGTCCACGGGTCATCATTACTTCTGGGATATAACTCCTCCCCAACAGGAAATGCAAGAGGATTCACCCAGCAGAGCTGCATATAGCTCCTCCCCTCTACGTCAGTCCCAGTCATTCGACCAAGAATCAACGAGAAAGGAGTAACCAAGGGTGAAGTGGTGACTGGAGTATAATTTAAGAAATATTTACCTGCCTTAAAAACAGGGCGGGCCGTGGACTGATCACACAACAGAAGAAAGGAATTTATCAGGTAAGCATAAATTATGTTTTCTTCTGTTATGTGTGATCAGTCCACGGGTCATCATTACTTCTGGGATACCAATACCAAAGCAAAAGTACACGGATGACGGGAGGGATAGGCAGGCTCATTATACAGAAGGAACCACTGCCTGAAGAACCTTTCTCCCAAAAATAGCCTCCGAAGAAGCAAAAGTGTCAAATTTGTAAAATTTGGAAAAAGTATGAAGCGAAGACCAAGTTGCAGCCTTGCAAATCTGTTCAACAGAGGCCTCATTCTTAAAGGCCCAAGTGGAAGCCACAGCTCTAGTGGAGTGAGCTGTAATTCTTTCAGGAGGCTGCTGTCCAGCAGTCTCATAGGCTAAACGTATTATGCTACGAAGCCAAAAAGAGAGAGAGGTAGCAGAAGCTTTTTGACCTCTCCTCTGTCCAGAATAAACGACAAACAGGGAAGAAGTTTGACGAAAATCTTTAGTTGCCTGCAAGTAGAACTTGAGGGCACGAACTACATCCAGATTGTGTAGAAGACGTTCCTTCTTTGAAGAAGGATTTGGACACAAGGATGGAACAACAATCTCTTGATTGATATTCCTATTAGTGACTACCTTAGGTAAGAACCCAGGTTTAGTACGCAGAACTACCTTGTCTGAGTGAAAAATCAGATAAGGAGAATCACAATGTAATGCTGATAACTCAGAGACTCTTCGAGCCGAGGAAATAGCCATTAAAAACAGAACTTTCCAAGATAACAATTTTATATCAATGGAATGAAGGGGTTCAAACGGAACACCCTGTAAAACGTTAAGAACTAAGTTTAAACTCCATGGTGGAGCAACAGCTTTAAACACAGGCTTGATCCTAGCTAAAGCCTGACAAAAGGCCTGGACGTCTGGATTTTCTGACAGACGCCTGTGTAACAAGATGGACAGAGCTGAAATCTGTCCCTTTAATGAACTAGCCGATAAACCCTTTTCTAAGCCTTCTTGTAGAAAGGACAATATCCTAGGGATCCTAACCTTACTCCAGGAGTAACGTTTGGATTCGCACCAGTATAGGTATTTACGCCATATTTTATGGTAAATCTTTCTGGTAACAGGCTTCCTAGCCTGTATCAGGGTATCAATAACCGACTCAGAAAAACCACGCTTTGATAAAATCAAGCGTTCAATTTCCAAGCAGTCAGCTTCAGAGAAGTTAGATTTTGATGTTTGAACGGACCCTGTATCAGAAGGTCCTGTCTTAGAGGTAGAGACCAAGGCGGACAGGATGACATGTCCACTAGATCTGCATACCAAGTCCTGCGTGGCCATGCAGGTGCTATTAGAATCACTGATGCTCTCTCCTGTTTGATTTTGGCAATCAATCGAGGAAGCAGCGGGAAGGGTGGAAACACATAAGCCATCCCGAAGTTCCAAGGTGCTGTCAAAGCATCTATCAGAACCGCTCCCGGATCCCTGGATCTGGACCCGTAGTGAGGAAGTTTGGCGTTCTGGCGAGACGCCATGAGATCTATCTGTGGTTTGCCCCAACGTCGAAGTATTTGGGCAAAGACCTCCGGATGAAGTTCCCACTCCCCCGGATGAAAAGTCTGGCGACTCAAGAAATCCGCCTCCCAGTTCTCCACTCCCGGGATGTGGATTGCTGACAGGTGGCAAGAGTGAGACTCTGCCCAGCGAATTATCTTTGATACTTCCATCATTGCTAGGGAGCTTCTTGTCCCTCCCTGATGGTTGATGTAAGCTACAGTCGTGATATTGTCCGACTGAAACCTGATGAACCCCCGAGTTGTTAATTGGGGCCAAGCCAGAAGGGCATTGAGAACTGCTCTCAATTCCAGAATGTTTATTGGAAGGAGACTCTCCTCCTGATTCCATAATCCCTGAGCCTTCAGAGAATTCCAGACAGCGCCCCAACCTAGTAGGCTGGCGTCTGTTGTTACAATTGTCCAGTCTGGCCTGCTGAATGGCATCCCCCTGGACAGGTGTGGCCGATGAAGCCACCATAGAAGAGAATTTCTGGTCTCTTGATTCAGATTCAAAGTAGGGGACAAATCTGAGTAATCCCCATTCCACTGACTTAGCATGCATAATTGCAGCGGTCTGAGGTGTAGGCGTGCAAAAGGTACTATGTCCATTGCCGCTACCATTAAGCCGATCACCTCCATGCATTGAGCTACTGACGGGTGTTGAATGGAATGAAGGACACGGCATGCATCTTGAAGCTTTGTTAACCTGTCTTCTGTCAGGTAAATCTTCATTTCTACAGAATCTATAAGAGTCCCCAAGAATGGAACTCTTGTGAGAGGAAAAAGAGAACTCTTCTTTTCGTTCACTTTCCATCCATGCGACCTTAGAAATGCCAGAACTAACTCTGTATGAGACTTGGCAGTTTGAAAGCTTGAAGCTTGTATTAGAATGTCGTCTAGGTACGGAGCTACCGAAATCCCTCGCGGTCTTAGTACCGCCAGAAGGGCACCTAGAATCTTTGTGAAGATTCTTGGGGCCGTAGCCAATCCGAATGGAAGAGCTACAAACTGGTAGTGCCTGTCTAGGAAGGCAAACCGTAGATACCGGTGATGATCTTTGTGGATCGGTATGTGAAGGTAAGCATCTTTTAAATCCACTGTGGTCATGTACTGACCCTTTTGGATCATGGGCAAGATTGTCCGAATAGTTTCCATTTTGAACGATGGAACTCTTAGGAATTTGTTTAGAATCTTTAAATCTAAGATTGGTCTGAAAGTTCCCTCTTTTTTGGGAACCACAAACAGGTTTGAGTAGAACCCTTGTCCTTGTTCCGACCGCGGAACCGGACGGATCACTCCCATTAATAACAGATCTTGTATACAGCGTAGAAACGCTTCTTTCTTTATCTGGTTTGTTGACAACCTTGACAGATGAAATCTCCCTCTTGGGGGAGATAATTTGAAGTCTAGAAGGTATCCCTGAGATATGATCTCTAGCGCCCAGGGATCCTGAACATCTCTTGCCCAGGCCTGGGCGAAGAGAGAGAGTCTGCCCCCCACTAGATCCGGTCCCGGATCGGGGGCCCTCGGTTCATGCTGTCTTTGGGGCAGCAGCAGGTTTCCTGGCCTGCTTGCCCTTGTTCCAGGACTGGTTAGGTTTCCAGCCTTGTCTGTAACGAGCAACAGCTCCTTCCTGTTTTGGTGCAGTGGAAGTTGATGCTGCTCCTGCTTTGAAATTCCGAAAGGGACGAAAATTAGACTATCTAGCCTTAGCTTTGGCTTTGTCTTGAGGCAGGGCGTGGCCCTTACCTCCTGTAATGTCAGCGATAATTTCTTTCAAACCGGGCCCAAATAAAGACTGCCCCTTGAAAGGTATATTAAGTAATTTGGACTTAGAAGTAACATCAGCTGACCAGGATTTTAGCCACAGTGCCCTACGTGCCTGTATGGCGAATCCTGAGTTCTTAGCCGTAAGTTTGGTTAAATGTACTACGGCCTCCGAAATGAATGAATTAGCTAGTTTAAGGACTCTGAGCCTGTCCATAATGTCGTCTAGCGTAGATGAACTAAGGTTCTCTTCCAGAGACTCAATCCAAAATGCTGCCGCAGCCGTAATCGGCGCGATACATGCAAGGGGTTGCAAAATAAAACCTTGTTGAACAAACATTTTCTTAAGGTAACCCTCTAATTTTTTATCCATTGGATCTGAAAAAGCACAGCTATCCTCCACCGGGATAGTGGTACGCTTAGCTAGAGTAGAAACTGCTCCCTCCACCTTAGGGACCGTTTGCCATAAGTCCCGAGTGGTGGCGTCTATTGGAAACATCTTTCTAAATATTGGAGGGGGTGAGAACGGCACACCGGGTCTATCCCACTCCTTAGTAACAATTTCAGTTAATCTCTTAGGTATAGGAAAAACGTCAGTACTCGCCGGTACCGCAAAGTATTTATCCAACCTACACAGTTTCTCTGGTATTGCAACGGTGTTACAATCATTGAGAGCTGCTAAGACCTCCCCTAGTAATACACGGAGGTTCTCCAATTTAAATTTAAAATTTGAAATATCTGAATCCAATCTGTTTGGATCAGAACCGTCACCCACAGAATGAAGCTCTCCGTCCTCATGCTCTGCAAGCTGTGACGCAGTATCAGACATGGCCCTAGTATTGTCAGCGCACTCTGTTCTCACCCCAGAGTGATCACGCTTGCCTCTTAGTTCTGGTAATTTAGACAAAACTTCAGTCATAACAGTAGCCATATCTTGTAATGTTATCTGTAATGGCCGCCCAGATGTACTAGGCGCCATAATATCACGCACCTCCCGGGCGGGAGATGCAGGTACTGCCGCGTGAGGCGAGTTAGTCGGCATAACTCTCCCCTCGCAGATTGGTGAAATTTGTTCACATTGTACAGATTGACTTTTATTTAAAGTAGCATCAATACAGTTAGTACATAAATTTCTATTGGGCTCCACCTTGGCATTGGAACAAATGACACAGATATCTTCCTCTGAGTCAGACATGTTTAACACACTAGCAATAACTTGCAACCTGGTTATAATCTTTTTTAGCAAAAACGTACTGTGCCTCAAAAAGGTACTTAAACGATTAAATGACAGTTGAGATAATGAACTGAAAAACAGTTATAGCATCAACTTTAAAACAACACAACTTTTAGCAAAGGTTTGTTCCCATTAGTAAAATAACAATAACTAAATTTGACATAAAATTATAGAGTAACGTTTTTATCCACAGTCAATATAAAAATTCTCACAGCTCTGCTGAGAGAATGTACCTCCCTTCAAAGAAGTTTGAAGACCCCTGAGATCTGTCAGAGATGAACCGGATCATGCAGGAAATATAATAGTAGCTGACTGGAAATTTTTGATGCGTAGCAAAGAGCGCCAAAAACGGCCCCTCCCTCTCACACACAGCAGTGAAGAGAAACGAAACTGTCACAATTAAAAGCAAACAACTGCCAAGTGGAAAATAAAGCCCAAACATTTATTCACTCAGTACCTCAGCAATGTAAACGATTCTACATTCCAGCAAAAACGTTTAACATGATAAATACTTATTAAAAGGATTAGTGACCTTTAACAGAGTAGTTCCGGTGAAATACCATTCCCAGAATACTGAAGTGTATACATACATGTCATTATAACGGTATAGCAGGATTTTCTCATCAATTCCATTCAGAAAATAAAAACTGCTACATACCTCAATGCAGATTCATCTGCCCGCTGTCCCCTGATCTGAAGCTTTTACCTCCCTCAGATGGCCGAGAACAGCAATATGATCTTAACTACTCCGGTTAAAATCATAGTAAAAAACTCTGGTAGATTCTTCCTCAAAGTCTGCCAGAGAAGTAATAACACGCTCCGGTGCTATTGTAAAATAACAAACTTTTGATTGAAGTCATAAAAACTAAGTATAATCACCATAGTCCTCTCACACATCCTATCTAGTCGTTGGGTGCAAGAGAATGACTGGGACTGACGTAGAGGGGAGGAGCTATATGCAGCTCTGCTGGGTGAATCCTCTTGCATTTCCTGTTGGGGAGGAGTTATATCCCAGAAGTAATGATGACCCGTGGACTGATCACACATAACAGAAGAAAAAGCATACACGTTCTGCAAAACTGCTTTAAAATACACTACATTTTTCAAATTTTGGATAGCAGACTCAATATGTGTAGTTAAGTTTGCCCCAAAAGAAAATATAACATTTAACCCTTTATTGTGCAAACCGGATTGAAAATAAGGCCTAAATCCGGAAAAAACACCCCCAGCCCTCAGGGATTGAAAAAATGGGGTTAAAGCTTCGATTTGGCCCAAAACTTCCACAAGGGCCCTCAGGAGTTGGAGCTTGCTGAGAGAAAACAACTGCACATCTGAGGCGCGAAAATAGGCCCCGGCCATCACACTCGATGTCTTTACAGCCTCAAAGAACCGCACCAGATCGGTTTTAAACTAGCCATGTGGGTCTGAGACCCAAAAAAAAAAAAAAGCCAAGTGTACCCTCAATAAAGTTGCCCAAAAAACGTTATTGCCCACAAAACGTTAAAAGCACTCCCAGTTACAAAACGTTTGCCCACAAACATTCAAAAACTCAGTGTCAACCATTTTTTAATTAGCCCCTTATGCAAGCTTAGTAATGCCCTTCTATAGCTCTTAGGATTACTGCTTACACTTACCCTCATGGGGATACTGTCAGCCTTTCTGAAATACACAGTCCCTCCAGAAAAAATGACTGAACATACCTCACTGCTATATAGCATGAAAACGTTCCTCACACTGAAGTTTCCTGTACCCCTCAGCCTCTGTGGGAACTGTACTGGATCTTAGTGACAAATGCTAAGACCATCATCCTCCAGGCAGAAGGCTTCATCCATCTGCTGCCTGAGAGTAAATAGTACACACCGGTACCATTTAAAATAAAAAAGTCTTGCTTGAATAAAGTAAAAACTAACATTTTATCACCTCTTTCACTTTACCCTTCCTAGTACTTAGAGTAGGCAAAGAGAATGACTGGGGGGTGGAGCTAAGGGAGGAGCTATATATATATATATATACAGCTCTGCTGTGGTGCTCTTTGCCACTTCCTGTTAGCAGGAGGATAATAGCCCACAAGTAAAGGATGAATCCGTGGACTCGTCGTACCTTATAGAAGAAGTCCGCCTCCGTGAAGTCTAAATCTTTTGTTTTAGTCTGGGTGGACAGTGTCTGCACATGAATACTAAACCAAACAGATTGATGTTTAATGGATCCTAAGTTCTCACCTACAGACACATCTGAAACTGTATCACTGTTTGTAAGTATTACATCTAATATAGCTTCCTTTAGAGTAGGTTCCTTAACTAATTGCTCAAGTGATTCCCCTTGCAAGGATTCAAGAATATACCTGCTTCTAGCTGATCTAATACAGGGAATCTTCCTGTCTATATCTGGCAAATCCTTGTTCCCTGCACCACTTATCTAACCAAGAATTAAATGTTGTTATCCGCTCCATCATTCCTGCTTCCTGGCCATACACAGGTAAAATAGCAGAAAATGATAGAGTTGATGTCACAGTCTCTAAATGATTACCTAGGTCACTAAACTCTTTCTGAATGGCAGCAACATGATTACTAGCCATATCATTTGTTCCTAAATGAACAATCACATCTAACTCACTTCCCTTTCCTGCTGCCTTAACGATTCTCAAAATACGATTCTTATCCCTGTGAGCAGTAGCTCCTGGAAGACGTCTAACCTCCCTTGCTTCTCCTTTTCTTTCACCTAAATACACATTCCTCAAAATAGTCACCCACTAACAGTCTGTTCCTCAAAAACACATCTGCAGTTCTTAAATGGCTCTGCTAGTGGTGCCCGGCCCCGTGTGACTTATATGGGTACCACAGTACGGCCCGACCTTGTTTTACTTAGGGAAGTACCCAATAGTCACACTGGTTGTTGTCAGTGATTTATTGCTGGAAAAAATGCAGAATATTATAGCACAATTAATACAGGAGATTGTTAGTTCTACCTGGCTCTGATTGTCACTGGCTTATAACTGATGTGAGGCTATAGCTTGCTAATGTGGCCCTATATACGGCCCGAGGGCACCACAAATAATTATCGTCAGAGCCAATAAGTTTGATACATTACACAGGGGACTGTTTCACATCTGATAATGGATCCATGCTAACAATGCGTAAAAACTCATGTGCGTGAGTTCGCTGATGTGTAACAAGGTTTGAGTTACAGCTAAAGGACTTCCCGCACTCGGGACATGTAAATGGTTTCTCCCCAGTATGGCGTCTCTGGTGTAAAATAAGCTGTGACTTCTGGCTGAATGTTTTCCCACATTCTAAACAAGGAAACGGTTTCTCTCCTTTGTGAATCCGCTGATGGTTAACAAGGTACGATTTGCGCCCAAATCCTTTGCCACATTCCGAACAAACATACGGTTTTTCCCCTGTGTGACCCCGGTAATGTATGATGAGCTGCGATTTCTGGCCAAAGCTTTTCCCACATTGATTACAAACAAACGGCTTCTCCCCAGTATGAATCCTCTGATGTCGGAGCAGTTTAGATTTAAATGAGAAGTGTTTGCCGCACACAGAGCACGTCAGGACTTTACCACCTTTGTGAACAGTCCGATGCTTTATAAGGTCAGAATTACATGTAAAACACTCCTGGCACTCGGAGCAGTAATACAGCTGGGTTTGGTACATTTGGCCAATGCTGACTTCTTCTATGATGCCATCCGGGTCTCCCATGGAAAAGCTGTGTGCGCCGTCTGCTCAGGGAAAAAGGAGGTAAATGGGTAATTTATTTAAAAAAGAAAACACAAAGATTAATTGTGCTCAATAAATCAAATAAAGAATAAAACAGACCAAACAGACTAAAAACTAACTCCAGTTATTATAAGTCTGAAGCCTAAAACATACACATCTACCTACAGTTACTACACGCTACCTGAATATACGGCTTAAGTACGAGGTATCCTTACAACTAACGGCAGAGACAGAAACACACAAAGCACCCAGCACACGTCACAGAGCACGTCACGTCACCTAGCACGTCACGTCACCTAGCACGTCACGTCACCTAGCACAAAGCACAGCACATGTCACACAACCCACATCACCTAGAACAGACTAAAAACTAACTCCAGTTATTATAAGTCTGAAGCCTAAAACATACACATCTACCTACAGTTACTACACGCTACCTGAATATACGGCTTAAGTACGAGGTATCCTTACAACTAACGGCAGTGACAGAAACACACAAAGCACCCAGCACACGTCACAGAGCACAGCACACGTCACATAGCACGTCACGTCACCTAGCACAAAGCACAGCACATGTCACACAACCCACATCACCTAGAACAGACTAAAAACTAACTCCAGTTATTATAAGTCTGAAGCCTAAAACATACACATCTACCTACAGTTACTACACGCTACCTGAATATACGGCTTAAGTACGAGGTATCCTTACAACTAACGGCAGAGACAGAAACACACAAAGCACCCAGCACACGTCACAGAGCACGTCACGTCACCTAGCACGTCACGTCACCTAGCACAAAGCACAGCACATGTCACACAACCCACATCACCTAGAACAGACTAAAAACTAACTCCAGTTATTATAAGTCTGAAGCCTAAAACATACACATCTACCTACAGTTACTACACGCTACCTGAATATACGGCTTAAGTACGAGGTATCCTTACAACTAACGGCAGTGACAGAAACACACAAAGCACCCAGCACACGTCACAGAGCACAGCACACGTCACATAGCACGTCACGTCACCTAGCACAAAGCACAGCACATGTCACACAACCCACATCACCTAGAACAGACTAAAAACTAACTCCAGTTATTATAAGTCTGAAGCCTAAAACATACACATCTACCTACAGTTACTACACGCTACCTGAATATACGGCTTAAGTACGAGGTATCCTTACAACTAACGGCAGTGACAGAAACACACAAAGCACCCAGCACACGTCACAGAGCACAGCACACGTCACATAGCACGTCACGTCACCTAGCACAAAGCACAGCACATGTCACACAACCCACATCACCTAGAACAGACTAAAAACTAACTCCAGTTATTATAAGTCTGAAGCCTAAAACATACACATCTACCTACAGTTACTACACGCTACCTGAATATACGGCTTAAGTACGAGGTATCCTTACAACTAACGGCAGTGACAGAAACACACAAAGCACCCAGCACACGTCACAGAGCACAGCACACGTCACATAGCACGTCACGTCACCTAGCACAAAGCACAGCACATGTCACACAACCCACATCACCTAGAACAGACTAAAAACTAACTCCAGTTATTATAAGTCTGAAGCCTAAAACATACACATCTACCTACAGTTACTACACGCTACCTGAATATACGGCTTAAGTACGAGGTATCCTTACAACTAACGGCAGTGACAGAAACACACAAAGCACCCAGCACACGTCACAGAGCACAGCACACGTCACATAGCACGTCACGTCACCTAGCACAAAGCACAGCACATGTCACACAACCCACATCACCTAGAACAGACTAAAAACTAACTCCAGTTATTATAAGTCTGAAGCCTAAAACATACACATCTACCTACAGTTACTACACGCTACCTGAATATACGGCTTAAGTACGAGGTATCCTTACAACTAACGGTAGTGACAGAAACACACAAAGCACCCAGCACACGTCACGTCACAGCACGTCACATAGCACAAAGCACAGCACACGTCACACAGCACACATCACCTAGCACACAGCACAGCACATGTCACACAGCACACGTCACAGCACGTCCCCTAGCACAAAGCACAGCACATGTCACACAGCACAGCACATGTCACACAGCACACGTCACAGCACGTCACCTAGCACACAGCACAGCACACATCACCTAGCACACAGCACACATCACCTAGCACACAGCACACATCACCTAGCACACAGCACACATCACCTAGCACACAGCACACATCACCTAGCACACATCACCTAGCACACAGCACACATCACCTAGCACACAGCACACCACATGTCACACAGCACACATCACCTAGCACACAGCACACATCACACATCACCTAGCACACAGCACACATCACCTAGCACACAGCACAGCACATGTCACACAGCACACATCACCTAGCACACAGCACACATCACCTAGCACACAGCACACATCACCTAGCACACAGCACAGCACACGTCACACAGCACACATCACCTAGCACACAGCACACATCACCTAGCACACAGCACAGCTCACATCACCTAGCACACAGCACAGCACACATCACACAGCACACATCACCTAGCACACAGCACACATCACCTAGCACACAGCACAGCACATATCACCTAGCACACAGCACACATCACCTAGCACACAGCACACATCACCTAGCACACAGCACACATCACCTAGCACACAGCACACATCACCTAGCACACAGCACACATCACCTAGCACACAGCACACATCACCTAGCACACATCACCTAGCACACATCACCTAGCACACATCACCTAGCACACATCACCTAGCACACAGCACACCACATGTCACACAGCACACATCACCTAGCACACAGCACACATCACCTAGCACACAGCACACATCACACATCACCTAGCACACAGCACACATCACCTAGCACACAGCACAGCACATGTCACACAGCACACATCACCTAGCACACAGCACACATCACCTAGCACACAGCACACATCACCTAGCACACAGCACACATCACCTAGCACACAGCACAGCACACATCACCTAGCACACAGCACAGCACACATCACCTAGCACACAGCACAGCACACATCACACAGCACACATCACCTAGCACACAGCACACATCACCTAGCACACAGCACAGCACATGTCACACAGCACACATCACCTAGCACACAGCACAGCACACATCACACATCACCTAGCACACAGCACACATCACCTAGCACACAGCACACATCACCTAGCACACAGCACACATCACCTAGCACACAGCACAGCACATGTCACACAGCACACATCAACTAGCACACAGCACACATCACCTAGCACACAGCACACATCACCTAGCACACAGCACAGCACATGTCACACAGCACACATCAACTAGCACACAGCACACATCACCTAGCACACAGCACACATCACCTAGCACACAGCACAGCACATGTCACACAGCACACATCAACTAGCACACAGCACACATCACCTAGCACACAGCACACATCACCTAGCACACAGCACACATCACCTAGCACACAGCACAGCACACATCACACAGCACACATCACCTAGCACACAGCACACATCACCTAGCACACAGCACAGCACATGTCACACAGCACACATCACCTAGCACACATCACCTAGCACACAGCACACATCACCTAGCACACAGCACAGCACATGTCACACAGCACACATCACCTAGCACACAGCACACATCACCTAGCACACAGCACACATCACCTAGCACACAGCACATGTCACACAGCACACATCACCTAGCACACAGCACACATCACCTAGCACACAGCACACATCACCTAGCACACAGCACAGCACACGTCACACAGCACACATCACCTAGCACACAGCACACATCACCTAGCACACAGTACAGCACACATCACACAGCACACATCACCTAGCACACAGCACAGCACACATCACACAGCACACAGCACCTAGCACACAGCACAGCACACATCACACAGCACACATCACCTAGCACACAGCACAGCACACATCACACAGCACACATCACCTAGCACACAGCACACATCACCTAGCACACAGCACAGCACACGTCACACAGCACACATCACCTAGCACACAGCACACATCACCTAGCACACAGCACAGCACACATCACCTAGCACACAGCACAGCACACATCACCTAGCACACAGCACAGCACATGTCACACAGCACACATCACCTAGCACACAGCACAGCACACATCACCTAGCACACAGCACACAGCACACATCACCTAGCACACAGCACAGCACATGTCACACAGCACACATCACCTAGCACACAGCACACATCACCTAGCACACAGCACACATCACCTAGCACACAGCACACATCACCTAGCACACAGCACAGCACATGTCACACAGCACACATCACCTAGCACACAGCACAGCACACAGCACACATCACCTAGCACACAGCACACATCACCTAGCACACAGCACACATCACCTAGCACACAGCACAGCACACGTCACACAGCACACATCACCTAGCACACAGCACACATCACCTAGCACACAGCACAGCACACATCACCTAGCACACAGCACACATCACCTAGCACACAGCACACATCACCTAGCACACAGCACACATCACCTAGCACACAGCACAGCACACGTCACACAGCACACATCACCTAGCACACAGCACAGCACACGTCACACAGCACACATCACCTAGCACACAGCACACATCACCTAGCACACAGCACAGCACATGTCACACAGCACACATCACCTAGCACACAGCACACATCACCTAGCACACAGCACAGCACACATCACACAGCACACATCACCTAGCACACAGCACACATCACCTAGCACACAGCACACATCACCATGTCACACAGCACACATCACCTAGCACACAGCACAGCACATGTCACACAGCACACATCACCTAGCACACAGCACAGCACATGTCACCTAGCACACCACATGTCACACAGCACACATCACCTAGCACACAGCACACATCACCTAGCACACAGCACACATCACCTAGCACACAGCACAGCACACATCACCTAGCACACAGCACACATCACCTAGCACACAGCACCTAGCACACAGCACACATCACCTAGCACACAGCACACATCACCTAGCACACAGCACGTCACCTAGCACACAGCACACATCACCTAGCACACAGCACACATCACCTAGCACACAGCACACATCACCTAGCACACAGCACACATCACCTAGCACACAGCACACATCACCTAGCACACAGCACACAGCACAGCACACGTCACACAGCACACATCACCTAGCACACAGCACACATCACCTAGCACACAGCACAGCACACGTCACACAGCACACATCACCTAGCACACAGCACACATCACCTAGCACACAGCACACAGCACACATCACCTAGCACACAGCACACATCACCTAGCACATAGCACACATCACCTAGCACACAGCACACAGCACAGCACACGTCACACAGCACACATCACCTAGCACACAGCACAGCACACGTCACACAGCACACATCACCTAGCACACAGCACACGTCACACAGCACACATCACCTAGCACACAGCACACATCACCTAGCACACAGCACACATAACCTAGCACACAGCACAGCACACGTCACACAGCACACATCACCTAGCACACAGCACACATCACCTAGCACACAGCACAGCACACGTCACACAGCACACATCACCTAGCACACAGCACAGCACATGTCACAAAGCACACATCACCTAGCACACAGCACAGCACATGTCACACAGCACACATCACCTAGCACACAGCACAGCACATGTCACACAGCACAGCACACATCACCTAGCACACAGCACACATCACCTAGCACACAGCACACATCACCTAGCACACAGCACACATCACCTAGCACACAGCACAGCACATGTCACACAGCACACATCACCTAGCGCACAGCACACATCACCTAGCACACAGCACACATCACCTAGCACACAGCACACATCACCTAGCACACAGCACACATCACACAGCACACATCACCTAGCACACAGCACACATCACCTAGCACACAGCACACATCACCTAGCACACAGCACAGCACACGTCACACAGCACACATCACCTAGCACACAGCACACATCACCTAGCACACAGCACAGCACATGTCACACAGCACACATCACCTAGCACACAGCACACATCACCTAGCACACAGCACACATCACCTAGCACACAGCACAGCACACGTCACACAGCACACATCACCTAGCACACAGCACACATCACCTAGCACACAGCACACATCACCTAGCACACAGCACAGCACACATCACCTAGCACACAGCACACATCACCTAGCACACAGCACACATCACCTAGCACACAGCACAGCACATGTCACACAGCACACATCACCTAGCACACAGCACACATCACCTAGCACACAGCACACATCACCTAGCACACAGCACAGCACACATCACCTAGCACACAGCACACATCACCTAGCACACAGCACACATCACCTAGCACACAGCACAGCACACATCACACAGCACACATCACCTAGCACACAGCACACATCACCTAGCACACAGCACAGCACATGTCACACAGCACACATCACACAGCACACATCACCTAGCACACAGCACACATCACCTAGCACACAGCACACATCACCTAGCACACATCACCTAGCACACAGCACACATCACCTAGCACACAGCACAGCACACGTCACACAGCACACATCACCTAGCACACAGCACACATCACCTAGCACACAGCACACATCACCTAGCACACAGCACAGCACACGTCACACAGCACACATCACCTAGCACACAGCACACATCACCTAGCACACAGCACAGCACAGCACATGTCACACAGCACACATCACCTAGCACACAGCACACATCACCTAGCACACAGCACACATCACCTAGCACACAGCACAGCACATGTCACACAGCACAGCACATGTCACACAGCACACATCACCTAGCACACAACACACATCACCTAGCACACAGCACACATCACCTAGCACACAGCACACATCACCTAGCACACAGCACACATCACCTAGCACACAGCACAGCACATGTCACACAGCACACATCACCTAGCACAGTTACATCACACAGTACAGTACATAGCACAGTTACATCACAGAGTACAGTACCTAGCACAGTTACATCACACAGTACAGTACCTAGCACAGTTACATCACACAGTACAGTACCTAGCACAGTTACATCACACAGTACAGCACCTAGCACAGTTACATCACACAGTACAGTACATAGCACAGTGACATCACACAGTACAGCACCTAGCACAGTTACATCACAGAGTACAGCACCTAGCACAGTTACATCACACAGTACAGCACCTAGCACAGTTACATCACACAGTACAGCACCTAGCACAGTTACATCATACAGTACAGTACATAGCACAGTGACATCACACAGTACAGCACCTAGCACAGTTACATCACACAGTACAGCACATAGCACAGTTACATCACACAGTACAGTACATAGCACAGTTACATCACACAGTACAGTACATAGCACAGTTACATCACACAGTACAGTACATAGCACAGTTACATCACACAGTACAGTACCTAGCACAGTTACATCACACAGTACAGTACCTAGCACAGTTACATCACACAGTACAGTACATAGCACAGTTACATCACACAGTACAGTACATAGCACAGTTACATCACACAGTACAGTACCTAGCACAGTTACATCACACAGTACAGTACCTAGCACAGTTACATCACACAGTACAGTACCTAGCACAGTTACATCACAGAGTACAGTACCTAGCACAATTACATCACAGAGTACAGTACCTAGCACAGTTACATCACACAGTACAGTACCTAGCACAGTTACATCACACAGTACAGTACCTAGCACAGTTACATCACACAGTACAGTACCTAGCACAGTTACATCACACAGTACAGTACCTAGCACAGTTACATCACACAGTACAGCACCTAGCACAGTTACATCACACAGTACAGCACCTAGCACAGTTACATCACACAGTACAGTACCTAGCACAGTTACATCACACAGTACAGTACCTAGCACAGTTACATCACACAGTACAGTACCTAGCACAGTTACATCACACAGTACAGTACCTAGCACAGTTACATCACACAGTACAGTACCTAGCACAGTTACATCACACAGTACAGTACATAGCACAGTTACATCACACAGTACAGTACCTAGCACAGTTACATCACACAGTACAGTACCTAGCACAGTTACATCACACAGTACAGTACCTAGCACAGTTACATCACACAGTACAGTACCTAGCACAGTTACATCACACAGTACAGTACCTAGCACAGTTACATCACACAGTACAGTACCTAGCACAGTTACATCACACAGTACAGTACCTAGAACAGTTACATCACACAGTACAGTACCTAGCACAGTTACATCACACAGTACAGTACCTAGTTACATCACACAGTACAGTACCTAGCACAGTTACATCACACAGTACAGTACCTAGCACAGTTACATCACACAGTACAGCACCTAGCACAGTTACATCACACAGTACAGCACCTAGCACAGTTACATCACACAGTACAGTACCTAGCACAGTTACATCACACAGTACAGTACCTAGCACAGTTACATCACACAGCACCTAGCACAGTTACATCACACAGTACAGTACCTAGCACAGTTACATCACACAGTACAGTACCTAGCACAGTTACATCACACAGCACCTAGCACAGTTACATCACACAGTACAGTACCTAGCACAGTTACATCACACAGTACAGTACCTAGCACAGTTACATCACACAGTACCTAGCACAGTTACATCACACAGTACAGTACCTAGCACAGTTACATCACACAGTACAGTACCTAGCACAGTTACATCACACAGTACCTAGCACAGTTACATCACACAGTACAGTACCTAGCACAGTTACATCACACAGTACAGTACCTAGCACAGTTACATCACACAGTACCTAGCACAGTGACATCACACAGTACAGTACCTAGCACAGTTACATCACACAGTACAGTACCTAGCACAGTTACATCACACAGTACAGTACCTAGCACAGTTACATCACACAGTACAGTACCTAGCACAGTTACATCACACAGTACAGTACCTAGTTACATCACACAGTACAGTACCTAGCACAGTTACATCACACAGTACAGTACCTAGCACAGTTACATCACACAGTACAGTACCTAGCACAGTTACATCACACAGTACAGTACCTAGCACAGTTACATCACACAGTACAGTACCTAGCACAGTTACATCACACAGTACAGTACCTAGCACAGTTACATAACACAGTACAGTACCTAGCACAGTTACATAACACAGTACAGTACCTAGCACAGTTACATCACACAGTACAGTACCTAGCACAGTTACATCACACAGTACAGTACCTAGCACAGTTACATCACACAGTACAGTACCTAGTTACATCACACAGTACAGTACCTAGCACAGTTACATCACACAGTACAGTACCTAGCACAGTTACATCACACAGTACAGCACCTAGCACAGTTACATCACACAGTACAGCACCTAGCACAGTTACATCACACAGTACAGTACCTAGCACAGTTACATCACACAGTACAGTACCTAGCACAGTTACATCACACAGTACAGTACATAGCACAGTTACATCACACAGTACAGTACCTAGCACAGTTACATCACACAGTACAGTACCTAGCACAGTTACATCACACAGTACAGCACCTAGCACAGTTACATCACACAGTACAGCACCTAGCACAGTTACATCACACAGTACAGTACCTAGCACAGTTACATCACACAGTACAGTACCTAGCACAGTTACATCACACAGTACAGTACATAGCACAGTTACATCACACAGTACAGTACCTAGCACAGTTACATCACACAGTACAGTACATAGCACAATTACATCACACAGTACAGTACCTAGCACAGTGACATCACACAGTACAGCACCTAGCACAGTTACATCACACAGCACCTAGCACAGTTACATCACACAGTACAGTACATAGCACAGTTACATCACACAGTACAGCACCTAGCACAGTTACATCACACAGTACAGCACCTAGCACAGTTACATCACACAGTACAGTACCTAGCACAGTTACATCACACAGTACAGCACCTAGCACAGTTACATCACACAGTACAGCACCTAGCACAGTTACATCAGACAGTACAGCACCTAGCACAGTTACATCACACAGTACAGTACCTAGCACAGTTACATCACACAGTACAGTACCTAGCACAGTTACATCACACAGTACAGTACCTAGCACAGTTACATCACACAGTACAGTACCTAGCACAGTTACATCACACAGTACAGCACCTAGCACAGTTACATCACACAGTACAGCACCTAGCACAGTTACATCACACAGTACAGCACCTAGCACAGTTACATCACACAGTACAGCACCTAGCACAGTTACATCACACAGTACAGTACCTAGCACAGTTACATCACACAGTACAGTACCTAGCACAGTTACATCACACAGTACAGTACCTAGCACAGTTACATCACACAGTACAGTACCTAGCACAGTTACATCACACAGTACAGCACCTAGCACAGTTACATCACACAGTACAGCACCTAGCACAGTTACATCACACAGTACAGCACCTAGCACAGTTACATCACACAGTACAGTACCTAGCACAGTTACATCACACAGTACAGCACATAGCACAGTTACATCACACAGTACAGTACCTAGCACAGTTACATCACACAGTACAGTACCTAGTTACATCACACAGTACAGCACCTAGCACAGTTACATCACACAGTACAGTACCTAGCACAGTTACATCACACAGTACAGCACCAAGCACAGTTACATCACACAGTACAGCACCTAGCACAGTTACATCACACAGTACAGTACCTAGCACAGTTACATCACACAGTACAGTACCTAGCACAGTTACATCACACAGTACAGTACCTAGCACAGTTACATCACACAGTACAGTACCTAGCACAGTTACATCACACAGTACAGTACCTAGCACAGTTACATAACACAGTACAGCACCTAGCACAGTTACATCAGAAAGTACAGCACCTAGCACAGTTACATCACACAGTACAGTACCTAGCACAGTTACATCACACAGTACAGTACCTAGCACAGTTACATCACACAGTACAGTACCTAGCACAGTTACATCACACAGTACAGTACCTAGCACAGTTACATCACACAGTACAGTACCTAGCACAGTTACATCACACAGTACAGTACATAGCACAGTTACATCACACAGTACAGTACCTAGCACAGTTACATCACACAGTACAGCACCTACCACGGTTACATCACACAGTACAGCACCTAGCACAGTTACATCACACAGTACAGTACCTAGCACAGTTACATCACACAGTACAGCACCTAGCACAGTTACATCACACAGTACAGTACCTAGCACAGTTACATCACACAGTACAGTACCTAGCACAGTTACATCACACAGTACAGTACCTAGCACAGTTACATCACACAGTACAGTACCTAGCACAGTTACATCACACAGTACAGCACCTAGCACAGTGACATCACACAGTACAGCACCTAGCACAGTTACATCACACAGCACCTAGCACAGTTACATCACACAGTACAGTACATAGCACAGTTACATCACACAGTACAGCACCTAGCACAGTTACATCACACAGTACAGCACCTAGCACAGTTACATCACACAGTACAGCACCTAGCACAGTTACATCACACAGTACAGTACCTAGCACAGTTACATCACACAGTACAGCACCTAGCACAGTGACATCACACAGTACAGCACCTAGCACAGTTACATCACACAGCACCTAGCACAGTTACATCACACAGCACCTAGCACAGTTACATCACACAGTACAGTACATAGCACAATTACATCACACAGTACAGTACCTAGCACAGTGACATCACACAGTACAGTACCTAGCACAGTTACATCACACAGTACAGTACCTAGCACAGTTACATCACACAGTACAGTACCTAGCACAGTTACATCACACAGTACAGTACATAGCACAGTTACATCACACAGTACAGTACCTAGCACAGTTACATCACACAGTACAGCACCTAGCACAGTTACATCACACAGTACAGTACCTAGCACAGTTACATCACACAGTACAGTACCTAGCACAGTTACATCACACAGTACAGTACCTAGCACAGTTACATCACACAGTACAGTACCTAGCACAGTTACATCACACAGTACAGTACCTAGCACAATTACATCACACAGTACAGTACATAGCACAATTACATCACACAGTACAGTACCTAGCACAGTTACATCACACAGTACAGTACCTAGCACAGTTACATCACACAGTACAGCACCTAGCACAGTTACATCACACAGTACAGCACCTAGCACAGTTACATCACACAGTACAGCACCTAGCACAGTTACATCACACAGTACAGCACCTAGCACAGTTACATCACACAGTACAGTACCTAGCACAGTTACATCACACAGTACAGTACCTAGCACAGTTACATCACACAGTACAGCACCTAGCACAGTTACATCACACAGTACAGCACCTAGCACAGTTACATCACACAGTACAGTACCTAGCACAGTGACATCACACAGTACAGTACCTAGCACAGTTACATCATACAGTACAGTACCTAGCACAGTTACATCATACAGTACAGTACCTAGCACAGTTACATCACACAGTACAGTACCTAGCACAGTTACATCATACAGTACAGTACCTAGCACAGTTACATCACACAGTACAGTACCTAGCACAGTTACATCACACAGTACAGTACATAGCACAATTACATCACACAGTACAGTACCTAGCACAGTGACATCACACAGTACAGTACCTAGCACAGTTACATCACACAGTACAGTACCTAGCACAGTTACATCACACAGTACAGTACCTAGCACAGTTACATCACACAGTACAGTACCTAGCACAGTTACATCACACAGTACAGTACCTAGCACATTTACATCACACAGTACAGTACCTAGCACAGTTACATCACACAGTACAGTACCTAGCACAGTTACATCACACAGTACAGTACCTAGCACAGTTACATCACACAGCACACAGCACCTAGCACAGTTACATCACACAGTACAGAACCTAGCACAGTTACATCACACAGTACAGTACCTAGCACAGTTACATCACACAGTACAGTACCTAGCACAGTTACATCACACAGTACAGTACCTAGCACACGTTCACTCACACAGTACATACCTAGCACAGTTAACATCACACAGTACAGAACCTAGCACAGTTACATCACACAGTACAGTACCTAGCACAGTTACATCACAACAGTACAGCACCTAGCACAGTTACATCACACAGTACAGTACCCTAGCACAGTTACATCACACAGTACAGTACCTAGCACAGTTACATCACACAGTACAGTACCTAGCACAGTTACATCACACAGTACAGTACCTAGCACAGTTACATCACACAGTACAGTACCTAGCACAGGTACATCACACAGTACAGTACCTAGCACAGTTACATCACACAGTACAGCACCTAGCACAGTTACATCACACAGTACAGCACACAGTACAGCACCTAGCGCCGTGACAGCACCTAGCACAGTGACATCACACAGTACAGTACCTAGCACAGTTACATCACACAGTACAGTACCTAGCACAGTTACATCACACAGTACAGTACATAGCACAGTTACATCACACAGTACAGTACCTAGCACAGTTACATCACACAGTACAGTACCTAGCACAGTTACATCACACAGTACAGTACCTAGCACAGTTACATCACACAGTACAGTACCTAGCACAGTTACATCACACAGTACCTAGCACAGTTACATCACACAGTACCTAGCACAGTTACATCACACAGTACCTAGCACAGTTACATCACACAGTACAGTACCTAGCACAGTTACATCACACAGTACAGTACCTAGCACAGTTACATCACACAGTACAGTACCTAGCACAGTTACATCACACAGTACAGTACCTAGCACAGTTACATCACACAGTACAGTACCTAGCACAGTTACATCACACAGTACAGTACCTAGCACAGTTACATCACACAGTACAGTACCTAGCACAGTTACATCACACAGTACAGCTACCTAGCACAGTTACATCACACAGTACAGACCTAGCACAGTTACATCACACAGTACAGTACCTAGCACAGTTACATCACACAGTACAGTACCTAGCACAGTTACATCACACAGTACAAGTAACCTAGCACAGTACATCACACAGTACAGTACCTAGCACAGTTACATCACACAGTACAGCACCTAGCACAGTTACATCACACAGTACAGAACCTAGCACAGTTACATCACACAGTACAGTACCTAGCACAGTTACATCCACAGTACAGTACCTAGCACAGTTACATCACACAGTACAGTACCTAGCACAGTTACATCACACAGTACAGCACCTAGCACAGTTACATCACACAGTACAGTACCTAGCACAGTTACATCACACAGTACAGCACCTAGCACAGTTACATCACACAGTACAGTACCTAGCACAGTTACATCACACAGTACAGCACCTAGCACAGTTACATCACACAGTACAGTACCTAGCACAGTTACATCACACAGTACAGTACCTAGCACAGTTACATCACACAGTACAGTACCTAGCACAGTTACATCACACAGTACAGTACCTAGCACAGTTACATCACACAGTACAGTACCTAGCACAGTTACATCACACAGTACAGTACCTAGCACAGTTACATCACACAGTACAGTACCTAGCACAGTTACATCACACAGTACAGTACATAGCACAGTTACATCACACAGTACAGCACCTAGCACAGTTACATCACACAGTACAGTACCTAGCACAGTTACATCACACAGTACAGTACCTAGCACAGTTACATCACACAGTACAGTACCTAGCACAGTTACATCACACAGTACAGTACCTAGCACAGTTACATCACACAGTACAGTACCTAGCACAGTTACATCACACAGTACAGTACCTAGCACAGTTACATCACACAGTACAGTACCTAGCACAGTTACATCACACAGTACAGTACATAGCACAGTTACATCACACAGTACAGCACCTAGCACAGTTACATCACACAGTACAGTACCTAGCACAGTTACATCACACAGTACAGTACCTAGCACAGTTACATCACACAGTACAGTACCTAGCACAGTTACATCACACAGTACAGTACCTAGCACAGTTACATCACACAGTACAGTACCTAGCACAGTTACATCACACAGTACAGTACCTAGCACAGTTACATCACACAGTACAGTACCTAGCACAGTTACATCACACAGTACAGTACCTAGCACAGTTACATCACACAGTACAGTACCTAGCACAGTTACATCACACAGTACAGTACCTAGCACAGTTACATCACACAGTACAGAACCTAGCACAGTTACATCACAACAGTACAGCACATAGCACAGTAACATCACACAGTACAGTACCTTGCACAGTTACATCACACAGTACAGTACCTAGCACAGTTACATCACACAGTACAGTACCTAGACGTTACATCACACAGTACAGTACCTAGCACAGTTACATCACACAGTACAGTACTAGCACAGTTACTCACACAGTACAGTACCTAGCACAGTTACATCACACAGTACAGTACCTAGCACAGTTACATCACACAGTACAGCACCTAGCACAGTTACATCACACAGTACAGCACCTAGCACAGTTACATCACACAGTACAGTACCTAGCACAGTTACATCACACAGTACAGCACCTAGCCCAGTTACATCACACAGTACAGTACCTTGCACAGTTACATCACACAGTACAGTACATAGCACAGTTACATCACACAGTAACAGTACCTAGCACAGTTACATCACACAGTACAGTACCTAGCACAGTTACATCACACAGTACAGTACCTAGCACAGTTACATCACACAGTACAGTACCTAGCACAGTTACATCACACAGTACAGTACCTAGCACAGTTACATCACACAGTACAGTACATAGCACAGTTACATCACACAGTACAGCACCTAGCACAAGTTACATCACACAGTACAGTACCTAGCACAGTTACATCACACAGTACAGTACCTAGCACAGTTACATCACACAGTACAGCTACCTAGCACAGTTACATCACACAGTACAGTACCTAGCACAGTTACATCACACAGTACAGTACCTAGCACAGTTACATCACACAGTACAGTACCTAGCACAGTTACATCACACAGTACAGTACCTAGCACAGTTACATCACACAGTACAGTACCTAGCACAGTTACATCACACAGTACAGTACCTAGCACAGTTACATCACACAGTACAGTACCTAGCACAGTTACATCACACAGTACAGTACCTAGCACAGTTACATCACACAGTACAGTACCTAGCACAGTTACATCACACAGTACAGTACCTAGCACAGTTACATCACACAGTACAGTACCTAGCACAGTTACATCACACAGTACAGCACCTAGCACAGTTACATCACACAGTACAGTACCTAGCACAGTTACATCACACAGTACAGTACCTAGCACAGTTACATCACACAGTACAGTACCTAGCACAGTTACATCACACAGTACAGTACCTAGCACAGTTACATCACACAGTACAGTACCTAGCACAATTACATCACACAGTACAGTACCTAGCACAGTTACATCACACAGTACAGCACCTAGCACAGTTACATCACACAGTACAGTACCTAGCACAGTTACATCACACAGTACAGTACCTAGCACAGTTACATCACACAGTACAGTACCTAGCACAGTTACATCACACAGTACAGTACCTAGCACAGTTACATCACACAGTACAGTACCTAGCACAGTTACATCACACAGTACAGTACCTAGCACAGTTACATCACACAGTACAGTACCTAGCACAGTTACATCACACAGTACAGTACCTAGCACAGTTACATCACACAGTACAGTACCTAGCACAGTTACATCACACAGTACAGTACCTAGCACAGTTACATCACACAGTACAGCACCTAGCACAGTTACATCACACAGTACAGTACCTAGCACAGTTACATCACACAGTACAGTACCTAGCACAGTTACATCACACAGTACAGCTACCTAGCACAGTTACATCACACAGTACAGTACCTAGCACAGTTACATCACACAGTACAGTACCTAGCACAGTTACATCACACAGTACAGTACCTAGCACAGTTACATCACACAGTACAGTACCTAGCACAGTTACATCACACAGTACAGTACCTAGAACAGTTACATCACACAGTACAGTACCTAGCACAGTTACATCACACAGTACAGCACCTAGCACAGTTACATCACACAGTACAGTACCTAGCACAGTTACATCACACAGTACTGTACTAGCACAGTTACATCACACAGTACAGTAAATAGCACAGTTACATCACACGTACAGTAACCTAGCACAGTTACATCACACAGTACAGTACCTAGCACAGTTACATCACACAGTACAGTACCTAGCACAGTTACAATCACACAGTACAGTACCTAGCACAGTTACATCCACACAGTAAGCCTAGCACAGTTACATCACACAGTACAGTACCTAGCACAGTTACATCACACAGTATGCCTAGCACAGTGACATCAACACAGTACAGTACCTAGCACCAGTTACATCACACAGTACAGTACCTAGCACAGTTACATCACACAGTACAGTACCTAGCACAGTTACATCACACTGTACTGCTACCTAGCACAGTTACATCACACAGTACAGTACCTAGCACAGTTACTTCACACAGTATCCAGTACCTAGCACAGTTACATCACACAGTACAGTACCTAGCACACAGTTACATCACACAGTGACAGTACCTAGCACAGTTACATCACACATGTACAGTACCTAGCACAGTTACATCACACAGTACAGTACCTAGCACAGTTACATCACACAGTACAGCACCTAGCACAGTTACATCACACAGTACAGCACCTAGCACAGTTACATCACACAGTACAGTACCTAGCACAGTTACATCACACAGTACAGTACATAGCACAGTTACATCACACAGTACAGTACCTAGCACAGTTACATCACACAGTACAGTACCTAGCACAGTTACATCACACAGTTACATCACACAGTACAGTACATAGCACAGTTACATCACACAGTACAGTACCTAGCACAGTTACATCACACAGTACAGTACCTAGCACAGTTATATCACACAGTACAGTACCTAGCACAGTTACATCATACAGTACAGCACCTAGCACAGTTACATCACACAGTACAGTACCTAGCACAGTTACATCACACAGTACAGTACCTAGCACAGTTACATCACACAGCACCTAGCACAGTTACATCACACAGTACAGTACCTAGCACAGTTACATCACACAGTACAGTACCTAGCACAGTTACATCACACAGTACAGTACCTAGCACAGTTACATCACACAGTACAGTACATAGCACAGTTACATCACACAGTACAGTACCTAGCACAGTTACATCACACAGTACAGCACCTAGCACAGTTACATCACACAGTACAGTACATAGCACAGTTACATCACACAGTACAGTACCTAGCACAGTTACATCACACAGTACAGTACCTAGCACAGTTACATCACACAGTACAGCACCTAGCACAGTTACATCACACAGTACAGTACCTAGCACAGTTACATCACACAGTACAGTACCTAGCACAGTTACAATCACACAGTACAGCACCTAGCACAGTTACATCACACAGTACAGTACCTAGCACAGTTACATCACACAGTACAGTACCTAGCACAGTTACATCACACAGTACAGTACCTAGCACAGTTACATCACACAGTACAGTACCTAGCACAGTTACATCACACAGTACAGTACCTAACCACATTTACATCACACAGTACAGTACATAGCACAGTTACATCACACAGTACAGCACCTAGCACAGTTACATCACACAGTACAGTACCTAGCACAGTTACATCACACAGTACAGCACCTAGCACAGTTACATCACACAGTACAGTACCTAGCACAGTTACATCACACCACAGTACCTAGCACAGTTACATCACACAGTACAGTACCTAGCACAGTTACATCACACAGTACAGTACCTAGCACAGTTACATCACACAGTACAGCACCTAGCACAGTTACATCACACAGTACAGTACATAGCACAGTTACATCACACAGTACAGTACCTAGCACAGTTACATCACACAAGTACAGCACATAGCACAGTTACATCACACAGTACAGTACCTAGCACAGTTACATCACACAGTACAGTACCTAGCACAGTTACATCACACAGTACAGTACCTAGCACAGTTACATCACACAGTACAGTACCTAGCACAGTTACATCACACAGTACAGTACCTAGCACAGTAACATCACACAGTACAGTACCTAGCACAGTTACATCACACAGTACAGTACCTAGCACAGTTACATCATACAGTACAGTACCTAGAACAGTTACATCACACAGTACAGTACCTAGTTACATCACACAGTACAGTACCTAGTTACATCACACAGTACAGTACATAGCACAGTTACATCACACAGTACAGCACCTAGCACAGTTACATCACACAGTACAGCACCTAGCACAGTTACATCACACAGTACAGCACCTAGCACAGTTACATCACACAGTACAGTACCTAGCACAGTTACATCACACAGTACAGTACCTAGCACAGTTACATCACACAGTACAGTACATAGCACAGTTACATCACAGAGTACAGCACCTAGCACAGTTACATCACACAGTACAGCACCTAGCACAGTGACATCACACAGTACAGCACCTAGCACAGTTACATCACACAGTACAGTACCTAGCACAGTTACATCACACAGTACAGTACCTAGCACAGTTACATCACACAGTACAGTACCTAGCACAGTTACATCACACAGTACAGTACCTAGCACAGTTACATCACACAGTACAGTACCTAGCACAGTTACATCACACAGTACAGTACCTAGCACAGTTACATCACACAGTACAGTACCTAGCACAGTTACATCACACAGTACAGCACCTAGCACAGTTACATCACAGAGTACAGTACCTAGCACAGTTACATCACAGAGTACAGTACCTAGCACAGTTACATCACACAGTACAGTACATAGCACAGTTACATCACACAGTACAGTACCTAGCACAGTTACATCACACAGTACAGTACCTAGCACAGTTACATCACACAGTACAGTACCTAGCACAGTTACATCACACAGTACAGTACCTAGCACAGTTACATCACACAGTACAGTACATAGCACAGTTACATCACACAGTACAGCACCTAGCACAGTTACATCACACAGTACAGTACATAGCACAGTTACATCACACAGTACAGCACCTAGCACAGTTACATCACACAGTACAGCACCTAGCACAGTTACATCACACAGTACAGTACCTAGCACAGTTACATCACACAGTACAGTACCTAGCACAGTTACATCACACAGTACAGTACCTAGCACAGTTACATCACACAGTACAGCACCTAGCACAGTTACATCACACAGTACAGTACCTAGCACAGTGACATCACACAGTACAGCACCTAGCACAGTTACATCACACAGTACAGTACCTAGCACAGTTACATCACACAGTACAGTACCTAGCACAGTTACATCACACAGTACAGTACCTAGCAGTTACATCACACAGTACAGTACCTAGCACAGTTACATCACACAGTACAGTACCTAGCAAAGTAACATCACACAGTACAGTACCTAGCACAGTTACATCACACAGTACAGCACCTAGCACAGTTACATCACACAGTACAGTACCTAGCACAGTTACATCACACAGTACAGTACCTAGCAAAGTAACATCACACAGTACAGTACCTAGCACAGTTACATCACACAGTACAGCACCTAGCACAGTTACATCACACAGTACAGTACCTAGCACAGTTACATCACACAGTACAGCACCTAGCACAGTTACATCACACAGTACAGTACCTAGCACAGTTACATCACACAGTACAGTACCTAGCACAGTTACATCACACAGTACAGTACCTAGCACAGTTACATCACACAGTACAGTACCTAGCACAGTTACATCACACAGTACAGCACCTAGCACAGTTACATCACACAGTACAGCACCTAGCACAGTTACATCACACAGTACAGCACCTAGCACAGTTACATCACACAGTACAGCACCTAGCACAGTTACATCACACAGTACAGCACCTAGCACAGTTACATCACACAGTACAGTACCTAGTTACATCACACAGTACAGTACCTAGCACAGTTACATCACACAGTACAGCACCTAGCACAGTTACATCACACAGTACAGTACCTAGCACAGTTACATCACACAGTACAGTACCTAGCACAGTTATATCACACAGTACCTAGCACAGTTACATCACACAGTACAGTACCTAGCACAGTTACATCACACAGTACAGTACCTAGCACAGTTACATCACACAGTACAGTACCTAGCACAGTTACATCACACAGTACAGTACCTAGCACAGTTACATCACACAGTACAGTACCTAGCACAGTTACATCACACAGTACAGTACCTAGCACAGTTACATCACACAGTACAGTACCTAGCACAGTTACATCACACAGTACAGTACCTAGCACAGTTACATCACACAGTACAGCACCTAGCACAGTTACATCACACAGTACAGTACCTAGCACAGTTACATCACACAGTACAGTACCTAGCACAGTTACATCACACAGTACAGCACCTAGCACAGTTACATCACACAGTACAGTACCTAGCACAGTTACATCACACAGTACAGTACATAGCACAGTTACATCACACAGTACAGTACCTAGCACAGTTACATCACACAGTACAGTACCTAGCACAGTTACATCACACAGTACAGTACCTAGCACAGTGACATCACACAGTACAGTACCTAGCACAGTTACATCACACAGTACAGCACCTAGCACAGTTACATCACACAGTACAGTACCTAGCACAGTTACATCACACAGTACAGTACCTAGCACAGTTACATCACACAGTACAGCACAGTTACATCACACAGTACAGTACCTAGCACAGTTACATCACACAGTACAGTACCTAGCACAGTTACATCACACAGTACAGTACATAGCACAGTTACATCACACAGTACAGCACCTAGCACAGTTACATCACACAGTACAGTACCTAGCACAGTTACATCACACAGTACAGTACCTAGCACAGTTACATCACACAGTACAGCACCTAGCACAGTTACATCACACAGTACAGTACCTAGCACAGTTACATCACACAGTACAGTACATAGCACAGTGACATCACACAGTACAGTACCTAGCACAGTTACATCACACAGTACAGCACATAGCACAGTTACATCACACAGTACAGTACCTAGCACAGTTACATCACACAGTACAGCACATAGCACAGTTACATCACACAGTACAGTACCTAGCACAGTTACATCACACAGTACAGTACCTAGCACAGTTACATCACACAGTACAGTACCTAGCACAGTTACATCACACAGTACAGCACCTAGCAAAGTTACATCACACAGTACAGTACCTAGCACAGTTACATCACACAGTACAGTACATAGCACAGTTACATCACACAGTACAGTACCTAGCACAGTTACATCACACAGTACAGTACCTAGCACAGTTACATCACACAGTACAGTACCTAGCACAGTTACATCACACAGTACAGTACCTAGCACAGTAACATCACACAGTACAGTACCTAGCACAGTTACATCACACAGTACAGTACCTAGCACAGTTACATCACACAGTACAGTACATAGCACAGTTACATCACACAGTACAGTACCTAGCACAGTTACATCACACAGTACAGCACATAGCACAGTTACATCACACAGTACAGTACCTAGCACAGTTACATCACACAGTACAGTACATAGCACAGTGACATCACACAGTACAGTACCTAGCACAGTTACATCACACAGTACAGCACACAGTACAGCACCTAGCGCCGTGACAGCACCTAGCACAGTGGCATCACACAGTACAGCACCTAGCATAGTGACATCACACAGCATTCATCACCTCCGTCTCTGTGCATGTGTCCCCCAGACATAGATGATATAGCAGCAAACAATAATATCACTCACCCTGCGGCCGGGGATAAGAAGAGTCATCATAACTAGAGTAGAAATCAGAAGCCAACCAGGGTGTCGGTCCTGCATGTGACACAGTAACACAGTGATTACTTACAGTAATGTTGCTCATTGGCTCCTCATGTGAAAAGCTGATGCCCACAAAAAAAGCCTAGATATTGCGTTCGCTATAACTAACAAATGCATCCGGTGTCAGCAAGGGGTAGTAGACTGTTTATGTAGTACTGGTCTGACACAGCCGTGTACAGCAGCTACAGTATTATGAGCGGTAATATTACAGCTGCACTGGTCTGACACAGCCGTATAAGCAGCTACAGTAATATGTGCGGTAACATTACAGTAGCAGTGGTCTGACACAGCCGTATACAGCAGCTACAGTATTATATGCGGTAACATTACAGTAGCACTTGTCTGACACAGCCGTATGCAGCAGCTACAGTATTATGTGCGGTAACATTACAGTAGCAGTGGTCTGACACAGCCGTATACAGCAGCTACAGTATTATGTGCGGTAATATTACAGCTGCACTGGTCTGACACAGCCGTATAAGCAGCTACAGTAATATGTGCGGTAACATTACAGTAGCAGTGGTCTGATACAGCCGTATACAGCAGCTACAGTATTATATGCGGTAACATTACAGTAGCACTTGTCTGACACAGCCGTATACAGCAGCTACAGTATTATGTGCGGTAACATTACAGTAGCACTGGTCTGATACAGCCGTATACAGCAGCTACAGTATTATATGCGGTAACATTACAGTAGCACTTGTCTGACACAGCCGTATACAGCAGCTACAGTATTATGTGCGGTAATATTACAGCTGCACTGGTCTGACACAGCCGTATGCAGCAGCTACAGTATTATGTGCGGTAACATTACAGTAGTAGTGGTCTGATACAGCCGTATATAGCAGCTACAGTATTATGTGCGGTAATATTACAGCTGCACTGGTCTGACACAGCCGTATGCAGCAGCTACAGTATTATGTGCGGTAACATTACAGTAGCACTTGTCTGACACAGCCGTATACAGCAGCTACAGTATTATGTGCGGTAATATTACAGCTGCACTGGTCTGACACAGCCGTATACAGCAGCTACAGTATTATGTGCGGTAATATTACAGCTGCACTGGTCTGACACAGCCGTATAAGCAGCTACAGTAATATGTGCAGTAACATTACAGTAGCAGTGGTCTGATACAGCCGTATACAGCAGCTACAGTATTATATGCGGTAACATTACAGTAGCACTTGTCTGACACAGCCGTATACAGCAGCTACAGTATTATGTGCGGTAATATTACAGCTGCACTGGTCTGACACAGCCGTATGCAGCAGCTACAGTATTATGTGCGGTAGCATTACAGTAGCACTGGTCTGATACAGCCGTATACAGCAGCTACAGTATTATATGCGGCAACATTACAGTAGCACTGGTCTGACACAGCCGTATACAGCAGCTACAGTATTATGTGCGGTAACATTACAGTAGCACTTGTCTGACACAGCCGTATACAGCAGCTACAGTATTATGTGCAGTAATTTTACAGCTGCACTGGTCTGACACAGCCGTATACAGCAGCTACAGTATTATGTGCGGTAACATTACAGTAGTACTTGTCTGACACAGCCGTATACAGCAGCTACAGTATTATATGCGGTAACATTACAGTAGCACTTGTCTGACACAGCCGTATACAGCAGCTACAGTATTATGTGCGGTAACATTACAGCTGCACTGGTCTGACACAGCCGTATACAGCAGCTACAGTATTATGTGTGGTAACATTACAGTAGCAATGGTCTGACACAGCCATATACAGCAGCTACAGTATTATGTGCGGTAACATTACAGTAGCACTGGTCTGACACAGCCGTATACAGCAACTACAGAATTTTGTGTGGTAACATTACAGTAGCACTTTTCTGACACAGCCGTATACAGCAGCTACAGTATTATGTGCGGTAATATTACAGCTGCACTGGTCTGACACAGCTGTATACAGCAGCTACAGTATTATGTGCGGTAACATTACAGTAGCACTGGTCTGATACAGCTGTATACAGCAGCTACGGTATTATGTGCGGTAACATTACAGCTTCACTGGTCTGACACAGCCGTATACAGCAACTACAGTATTATGTGCGGTAACATTACAGCTGCACTTGTCTGACACAGCCGTATACAGCAGCTACAGTATTATGTGCGGTAACATTACAGCTGCTCTAGTCTGACACAGCCGTATACAGCAGCTACAGTATTATGTGCGGTAACATTACAGCTGCACTGGTCTGACACAGCCGTATACAGCAGCTACAGTATTATGTGCGGTAACATTACAGCTGCACCGGTCTGATACAGCCGTATACAGCAGCTACAGTATTATGTGCGGTAACATTACAGTAGCAACGATCTGACACAGCCGTATACAGCAGCTACAGTATTATGTGCGGTAACATTACAGCTGCACTGGTCTGATACAGCCGTATACAGCAGCTACAGTATTATGTGCAATAACATTACAGTAGCACTAGTCTGACACAGCCGTATACAGCAGCTACAGTATTATGTGCGGTAATATTACAGCTGCACTGGTCTGACACAGCCATATACAGCAGCTACAGTATTATGTGCGGTAACATTACAGTAGCACTGGTCTGACACAGCCGTATACAGCAGCTACAGTATTATATGCGGTAACATTACAGCTGCACTAGTCTGACACAGCTGTATACAGCAGCTACATTATTATGTGTGGTAACAATACAGCGGGACTTGTCTGACACAGCCGTATACAGCAGCTACAGTATTATGTGCGGTAACATTACAGCTGCACTGGTCTGACACAGCCGTATTCAGCAGCTACAGTATTATGTGCGGTAACATTACAGTAGCACTGGTCTGACACAGCTGTATACAGCAGCTACAGTATTATGTTCAGTAACATTACAGCTGCACTGGTCTGACACAGCCGTATTCAGCAGCTACAGTATTATGTGCGGTAACATTACAGTAGCACTGGTCTGATACAGCCGTATACAGCAGCTACAGTATTATGTGCGGTAACATTACAGCTGCACTGGTCTGACACAGCCGTATACAGCAGCTACAGTATTATGTGCGGTAACATTACAGCTGCACTGGTCTGACACAGCCGTATACAGCAGCTACAGTATTATGTGCGGTAACATTACAGCTGCACCGGTCTGATACAGCCGTATACAGCAGCTACAGTATTATGTGCGGTAACATTACAGTAGCACCGGTCTGACACAGCCGTATACAGCAGCTACAGTATTATGTGCGGTAACATTACAGTAGGTCTGACACAGCCGTATACAGCAGCTACAGTATTATGTGCGGTAACATTACAGCTGCACCTATCTGACACAGCCGTATACAGCAGCTACAGTATTATGTGTGGTAACATTACAGTAGCACTTGTCTGACACAGCCGTATACAGCAGCTACAGTATTATGTGCGGTACCATTACAGCTGCACTGGTCTGATACAGCCGTATACAGCAGCTACAGTATTATGTGCAATAACATTACAGTAGCACTGGTCTGACACAGCCGTATACAGCAGCTACAGTATTATGTGCGGTAATATTACAGTAGCACTGGTCTGACACAGCCGTATACAGCAGCTACAGTATTATGTGCGGTAATATTACAGTTGCACTGGTCTGACACAGCCGTATACAGCAGCTACAGTATTATGTGCGGTAACATTACAGTAGCACTGGTCTGATACAGCCGTATACAGCAGCTACAGTATTATGTGCGGTAACATTACAGCTGCACTGGTCTGACACAGCCGTATACAGCAGCTACAGTATTATGTGCGGTAACATTACAGCTGCACTGGTCTGACACAGCCGTATACAGCAGCTACAGTATTATGTGCGGTAGCATTACAGTAGCACTGGTCTGATACAGCCGTATACAGCAGCTACAGTATTATGTGCGGTAACATTACAGCTGCACTGGTCTGACACAGCCGTATACAGCAGCTACAGTATTATGTGCGGTAACATTACAGTAGCACTGGTCTGACACAGCCGTATACAGCAGCTACAGTATTATGTGCGGTAATATTACAGTAGCACTGGTCTGACACAGCCGTATACAGCAGCTACAGTATTATGTGCGGTAATATTACAGCTGCACTGGTCTGACACAGCCGTATACAGCAGCTACAGTATTATGTGCGGTAACATTACAGTAGCACTGGTCTGATACAGCCGTATACAGCAGCTACAGTATTATGTGCGGTAACATTACAGCTGCACTGGTCTGACACAGCCGTATACAGCAGCTACAGTATTATGTGCGGTAACATTACAGTAGCACTGGTCTGACACAGCCGTATACAGCAGCTACAGTATTATGTGCGGTAACATTACAGCTGCACTGGTCTGACACAGCCGTATACAGCAGCTACAGTATTATGTGCGGTAACATTACAGCTGCACTGGTCTGACACAGCCGTATACAGCAGCTACAGTATTATGTGCGGTAACATTACAGCTGCACCGGTCTGATACAGCCGTATACAGCAGCTACAGTATTATGTGCGGTAACATTACAGTAGCACCGGTCTGACACAGCCGTATACAGCAGCTACAGTATTATGTGCGGTAACATTACAGCTGCACCTATCTGACACAGCCGTATACAGCAGCTACAGTATTATGTGTGGTAACATTACAGTAGCACTTGTCTGACACAGCCGTATACAGCAGCTACAGTATTATGTGCGGTAACATTACAGCTGCACTGGTCTGATACAGCCGTATACAGCAGCTACAGTATTATGTGCAATAACATTACAGTAGCACTGGTCTGACACAGCCGTATACAGCAGCTACAGTATTATGTGCGGTAATATTACAGTAGCACTGGTCTGACACAGCCGTATACAGCAGCTACAGTATTATGTGCGGTAATATTACAGTTGCACTGGTCTGACACAGCCGTATACAGCAGCTACAGTATTATGTGCGGTAACATTACAGTAGCACTGGTCTGATACAGCCGTATACAGCAGCTACAGTATTATGTGCGGTAACATTACAGTAGTACTGATCTGACACAGCTGTATACAGCATCTAGATTATACAGTCACAAAGCTAGGATAGATCGTAATTATCTCACCAGCACCCACTGACCTGCACACACAGCATCACTTACCTGCCTCCTTAGGCATTACACAGTAGGGAAAGCCTGAAATGAGAAAGTTATTTGTGTGATTGACTGGACAGAGGCTCATTACTCCCTATATATATATTAGTTTGCCTCAATACAAAAAGAAAGCAGCTCGATCCTCCTTTTCCTACAGAGTGCCACAATTATGGAACGACCTCCCGCACACTTTTAAACCTTCCCCAAGCCCAAAATCCTTTAAGAGATCCCTCTCTACATATCACAAACCCAAATGCACCTGTCATGGTTGATTATATATTTCCTACCTGTTCTATGTTAAATTCTTAATATAATATGTATTAATATTTTTTTTGTATTTTTATTGTACCCTATTGTATCAATGCAATGTTTTGTGGACCCAGGACATACTTGAAAACGAGAGAAATCTCAATGTATCCTTCTGGGTAAAATATTTTATAAATAATATATATATATATAACGTAGGGTAGAGGCAAACTCTTACATACGTGCAATAACTGGAACACAATGCAGTCTAAGAATATAATGTTCACAAATGACAACTGCACTCACAGGATTTAACACACATGACTTTACTTTTGAGTCTGAGGAAGGGGTGACAATGAAGTAAAGTCATGTGTGTTAAATAAAGTGAGTGTGGTTGTCATTTGTGTTATTTATATATATATATATATATATATATATATATATATATATATATATATATATATATATATATATATATACATACATATCAGGTTAACTGGCCCTTGTGGGCACAGCCTTTATAAAGGGCAGCTCAGGTGGATCGCACAGTATGCTGCATACAAGAGCACACATACTTATGTTAAAAAAAAGTTAAATACAATTCTCCAACTATTAAAGGGACAGTAAACCTAGCAAATAATGTTATATAATGCTGCAGATAGTGCAGAATTATAAGAAAATTTATGCTTACCTGATAAATTTTCTTTTCTTTTTTAAGACACGATGAGTCCATGGATCATCTTAATTACTAATGGGATCCAATACCCAAGCTAGAGTACACAGATGATACGGGAGGGACAAGACAGGGAACCTAAATGGAAGGCACCACTGTTTGAAGAACCTTTCTCCCAAATGCGGCCTCAGCCAAAGCAAAAGCGTCAAATTATAGAACTTGAAAAAGTGTGAAGAAAGGACCAAGTTGCAGCCTTGCAAATCTGTTCCACAGAGCTTCACTCTTGAAAACCCATGAGGAAATAACGGCCCTTGTGGAATGAGCCGCAACCCTCTCTGGAGGTTGCTGTCCCGCAGACTCAGATGCAAAACGTATGATAGTCTTCAGCAAAAAAGAAAGAGAAGTAGCTGTAACTTTCTGACCCTTACGGTTTCCTGAGAAAACCACAAACAAAGAAGAAGACTAACGAAAGACCTTAGTTGCCTGCAGGAAAAACCTTAAAGCACAGACCACGTCCAAATTGTGCAGAAATCATTCACTCTGAAGAGAAGGATTAGGACACAAGGAAGAAACAACAATCTCCTGATTAATCTTCCGACCGGAAACACCCATAGGAAGAAAACCTAATTTAGAACGGAAAACAGAATTTATGTTTACCTGATAAATTACTTTCTCCAACGGTGTGTCCGGTCCACGGCGTCATCCTTACTTGTGGGATATTCTCTTCCCCAACAGGAAATGGCAAAGAGCCCAGCAAAGCTGGTCACATGATCCCTCCTAGGCTCCGCCTACCCCAGTCATTCGACCGACGTTAAGGAGGAATATTTGCATAGGAGAAACCATATGGTACCGTGGTGACTGTAGTTAAAGAAAATAAATTATCAGACCTGATTAAAAAAACCAGGGCGGGCCGTGGACCGGACACACCGTTGGAGAAAGTAATTTATCAGGTAAACATAAATTCTGTTTTCTCCAACATAGGTGTGTCCGGTCCACGGCGTCATCCTTACTTGTGGGAACCAATACCAAAGCTTTAGGACACGGATGAAGGGAGGGAGCAAATCAGGTCACCTAAATGGAAGGCACCACGGCTTGCAAAACCTTTCTCCCAAAAATAGCCTCAGAAGAAGCAAAAGTATCAAACTTGTAAAATTTGGTAAAAGTGTGCAGTGAAGACCAAGTCGCTGCCCTACATATCTGATCAACAGAAGCCTCGTTCTTGAAGGCCCATGTGGAAGCCACAGCCCTAGTGGAATGAGCCGTGATTCTTTCGGGAGGCTGCCGTCCGGCAGTCTCGTAAGCCAATCTGATGATGCTTTTAATCCAAAAAGAGAGAGAGGTAGAAGTTGCTTTTTGACCTCTCCTTTTACCGGAATAAACAACAAACAAGGAAGATGTTTGTCTAAAATCCTTTGTAGCATCTAAATAGAATTTTAGAGCGCGAACAACATCCAAATTGTGCAACAAACGTTCCTTCTTTGAAACTGGTTTCGGACACAGAGAAGGTACGATAATCTCCTGGTTAATGTTTTTGTTAGAAACAACTTTTGGAAGGAAACCAGGTTTAGTACGTAAAACCACCTTATCTGCATGGAACACCAGATAAGGAGGAGAACACTGCAGAGCAGATAATTCTGAAACTCTTCTAGCAGAAGAAATTGCAACTAAAAACAAAACTTTCCAAGATAATAACTTAATATCAACGGAATGTAAGGGTTCAAACGGAACCCCCTGAAGAACTGAAAGAACTAAGTTGAGACTCCAAGGAGGAGTCAAAGGTTTGTAAACAGGCTTAATTCTAACCAGAGCCTGAACAAAGGCTTGAACATCTGGCACAGCTGCCAGCTTTTTGTGAAGTAACACAGACAAGGCAGAAATCTGTCCCTTCAGGGAACTAGCAGATAATCCTTTCTCCAATCCTTCTTGAAGGAAGGATAGAATCTTAGGAATCTTAACCTTGTCCCAAGGGAATCCTTTAGATTCACACCAACAGATATATTTTTTCCAAATTTTGTGGTAAATCTTTCTAGTTACAGGCTTTCTGGCCTGAACAAGAGTATCGATAACAGAATCTGAGAACCCTCGCTTGGATAAGATCAAGCGTTCAATCTCCAAGCAGTCAGCTGGAGTGAAACCAGATTCGGATGTTCGAACGGACCCTGAACAAGAAGGTCTCGTCTCAAAGGTAGCTTCCAAGGTGGAGCCGATGACATATTCACCAGATCTGCATACCAAGTCCTGCGTGGCCACGCAGGAGCTATCAAGATCACCGACGCCCTCTCCTGATTGATCCTGGCTACCAGCCTGGGGATGAGAGGAAACGGCGGGAACACATAAGCTAGTTTGAAGGTCCAAGGTGCTACTAGTGCATCCACTAGAGCCGCCTTGGGATCCCTGGATCTGGACCCGTAGCAAGGAACTTTGAAGTTCTGACGAGAGGCCATCAGATCCATGTCTGGAATGCCCCACAGCTGAGTGACTTGGGCAAAGATTTCCGGATGGAGTTCCCACTCCCCCGGATGCAATGTCTGACGACTCAGAAAATCCGCTTCCCAATTTTCCACTCCTGGGATGTGGATAGCAGACAGGTGGCAGGAGTGAGACTCCGCCCATAGAATGATTTTGGTCACTTCTTCCATCGCTAGGGAACTCCTTGTTCCCCCCTGATGGTTGATGTACGCAACAGTTGTCATGTTGTCTGATTGAAACCGTATGAACTTGGCCCTCGCTAGCTGAGGCCAAGCCTTGAGAGCATTGAATATCGCTCTCAGTTCCAGAATATTTATCGGTAGAAGAGATTCTTCCCGAGACCAAAGACCCTGAGCTTTCAGGGATCCCCAGACCGCGCCCCAGCCCATCAGACTGGCGTCGGTCGTGACGATGACCCACTCTGGTCTGCGGAATGTCATCCCTTGTGACAGGTTGTCCAGGGACAGCCACCAACGGAGTGAGTCTCTGGTCCTCTGATTTACTTGTATCTTCGGAGACAAGTCTGTATAGTCCCCATTCCACTGACTGAGCATGCACAGTTGTAATGGTCTTAGATGAATGCGCGCAAAAGGAACTATGTCCATTGCCGCTACCATCAAACCGATCGCTTCCATGCACTGCGCTATGGAAGGAAGAGGAACGGAATGAAGTATCCGACAAGAGTCTAGAAGTTTTGTTTTTCTGGCCTCTGTCAGAAAAATCCTCATTTCTAAGGAGTCTATTATTGTTCCCAAGAAGGGAACCCTTGTTGACGGAGATAGAGAACTCTTTTCCACGTTCACTTTCCATCCGTGAGATCTGAGAAAGGCCAGGACAATGTCCGTGTGAGCCTTTGCTTGAGGAAGGGACGACGCTTGAATCAGAATGTCGTCCAGGTAAGGTACTACAGCAATGCCCCTTGGTCTTAGCACAGCTAGAAGGGACCCTAGTACCTTTGTGAAAATCCTTGGAGCAGTGGCTAATCCGAAAGGAAGCGCCACGAACTGGTAATGCTTGTCCAGGAATGCGAACCGTAGGAACCGATGATGTTCCTTGTGGATAGGAATATGTAGATACGCATCCTTTAAATCCACCGTGGTCATGAATTGACCTTCCTGGATGGAAGGAAGAATAGTTCGAATGGTTTCCATCTTGAACGATGGAACCTTGAGAAACTTGTTTAAGATCTTGAGATCTAAGATTGGTCTGAACGTTCCCTCTTTTTTGGGAACTATGAACAGATTGGAGTAGAACCCCATCCCTTGTTCTCTTAATGGAACAGGATGAATCACTCCCATTTTTAACAGGTCTTCTACACAATGTAAGAATGCCTGTCTTTTTATGTGGTCTGAAGACAACTGAGACCTGTGGAACCTCCCCCTTGGGGGAAGCCCCTTGAATTCCAGAAGATAACCTTGGGAGACTATTTCTAGCGCCCAAGGATCCAGAACTTCTCTTGCCCAAGCCTGAGCGAAGAGAGAGAGTCTGCCCCCCACCAGATCCGGTCCCGGATCGGGGGCCAACATTTCATGCTGTCTTGGTAGCAGTGGCAGGTTTCTTGGCCTGCTTTCCCTTGTTCCAGCCTTGCATTGGTCTCCAAGCTGGCTTGGCTTGAGAAGTATTACCCTCTTGCTTAGAGGACGTAGCACTTTGGGCTGGTCCATTTCTACGAAAGGGACGAAAATTAGGTTTATTTTTTGCCTTGAAAGGCCGATCCTGAGGAAGGGCGTGGCCCTTACCCCCAGTGATATCAGAGATAATCTCTTTCAAGTCAGGGCCAAACAGCGTTTTCCCCTTGAAAGGAATGTTAAGTAGCTTGTTCTTGGAAGACGCATCAGCTGACCAAGATTTCAACCAAAGCGCTCTGCGCGCCACAATAGCAAACCCAGAATTCTTAGCCGCTAACCTAGCCAATTGCAAAGTGGCGTCTAGGGTGAAAGAATTAGCCAATTTGAGAGCATTGATTCTGTCCATAATCTCCTCATAAGGAGGAGAATCACTATCGACCGCCTTTATCAGCTCATCGAACCAGAAACATGCGGCTGTAGCTACAGGGACAATGCATGAAATTGGTTGTAGAAGGTAACCCTGCTGAACAAACATCTTTTTAAGTAAACCTTCTAATTTTTTATCCATAGGATCTTTGAAAGCACAACTATCCTCTATGGGTATAGTGGTGCGTTTGTTTAAAGTGGAAACCGCTCCCTCGACCTTGGGACTGTCTGCCATAAGTCCTTTCTGGGGTCGACCATAGGAAACAATTTTTTAAATATGGGGGGAGGGACGAAAGGAATACCGGGCCTTTCCCATTCTTTATTAACAATGTCCGCCACCCGCTTGGGTATAGGAAAAGCTTCAGGGAGCCCCGGGACCTCTAGGAACTTGTCCATTTTACATAGTTTCTCTGGGATGACCAACTTGTCACAATCATCCAGAGTGGATAATACCTCCTTAAGCAGAATGCGGAGATGTTCCAACTTAAATTTAAACGTAATCACATCAGGTTCAGCTTGTTGAGAAATGTTCCCTGAATCAGTAATTTCTCCCTCAGACAAAACCTCCTTGGCCCCATCAGACTGGGTTAGGGGCCCTTCAGAACCATTATAATCAGCGTCGTCATGCTCTTCAGTATCTAAAACAGAGCAGTCGCGCTTACGCTGATAAGTGTTCATTTTGGCTAAAATGTTTTTGACAGAATTATCCATTACAGCCGTTAATTGTTGCATAGTAAGGAGTATTGGCGCACTAGATGTACTAGGGGCCTCCTGAGTGGGCAAGACTCGTGTAGACGAAGGAGGGAATGATGCAGTACCATGCTTACTCCCCTCACTTGAGGAATCATCTTGGGCATCATTGTCATTGTCACATAAATCACATTTATTTAAATGAATGGGAATTCTGGCTTCCCCACATTCAGAACACAGTCTATCTGGTAGTTCAGACATGTTAAACAGTTAAACACTAAAAAACTCTAAGCCATCTCCGTGGAGATGTTGCCTGTACAACGGCAAAGAGAATGACTGGGGTAGGCGGAGCCTAGGAGGGATCATGTGACCAGCTTTGCTGGGCTCTTTGCCATTTCCTGTTGGGGAAGAGAATATCCCACAAGTAAGGATGACGCCGTGGACCGGACACACCTATGTTGGAGAAAACTACCTTATCTGAATGGAAAACAAGGTAAGGGAACTCATAATGCAATGCCGAGAGCTCTGACATTCTGCGAGCATAAGAAATGGAAACAAGAAATAAAACTTCCCAAGATAGCAACTTAGAATCTAAGGCCTAGATTTGGAGTTTTGCGTTAGAAGGGGTGCGTTAGCTACACGTGCTTTTTTTTGTCCGCACCTTTTAAATACCGCTGGTATTTAGAGTTCACAGAATGGCTGCGTTTTCAGTGCATTAGGCTCCAAAAAGGGAGCGTAGAGCATAATTTACCGGCACTGCAACTCTCAATACCAGCGGTGCTTACGGACGCGGCCAGCTTCAAAAACATGCTTGTGCACGATTCCCCCATAGGAAACAGCTATTTATAGTTTGAGCTGAAAAAAAACCTAACACCTGCAAAAAAGCAGCGTTCAGCTCCTAACGCAGCCCCATTGTTTCCTATGGGGAAACACTTCCTAAGTCTGCACCTAACACCCTAACATGTACCCCGAGTCTAAACACCCCTAGCCTTACACTTATTAACCCCTATTCTGCCGCCCCCGCTATCGCTGACCCCTGCATATTATTTTTAACCCCTAATCTGCCGCTCCGTACACCGCCGCAACCTACATTATAGTTATGTACCCCTAATCTGCTGCCCCTAACACCGCCGACCCCAATATTATATTTATTAACCCCTAATCTGCCCCCCACAACGTCGCCGCCAGCTACCTACAATTATTAACCCCTAATCTGCCGACCGGACCTCACTGCTACTATAATAAAGTTATTAACCCCTAATCCGCCTCACTCCCGTCTCAATAACCCTATAAAAAATAGTATTAACCCCTAATCTGCCCTCCCTAACATCGCCGACACCTAACTTAAATTATTAACCCCTAATCTGCCGACCGGACCCCGACGCTACTCTAATAAATGTATTAACCCCTAAAGCTAAGTCTAACCCTAACACCCCCCTAAATTAAATATAATTTTAATCTAACGAAATAAATTAACTCTTATTAAATAAATTATTCCTATTTAAAGCTAAATACTTACCTGTAAAATAAATCCTAATATAGCTACAATATAAATTATAATTATATTGTAGCTATTTTAGGATTTATATTTATTTTACAGGCAACTTTGTATTTATTTTAACCAGGTACAATAGCTATTAAATAGTTAATAACTATTAGGGTTTAATAGCTACCTAGTTAAAATAATTACAAAATTACCTGTAAAATAAATCCTAACCTAAGTTACAATTAAACCTAACACTACACTAGCAATAAATTAATTAAATAAAATACCTACAATTAAATACAATTAAACCTAACACTACACTATGAATAAATTAATTAAATACAATACCTACAAATAAATACAATTAAATAAACTAACTAAAGTACAAAAAATAAAAAAATATTTACAAACATTAGAAAAATATTACAACAATTTTAAACTAATTACACCTACTCTAAGCCCCCTAATAAAATAACAAAGCCCCCCAAAATAAAAAAATGCCCTACCCTATTCTAAAATTAAAATAGAAAAGCTCTTTTACCTTACCAGCCCTTAAAAGGGCCATTTGCGGGGCATGCCCCAAAGAATTCAGCTCTTTTGCCTGGAAAAAAAACATACAATACCCCCCCCCAACATTACAACCCACCACCCACATACCCCTAATCTAACCCAAACCCCCCTTAAATAAACCTAACACTAAGCCCCTGAAGATCTTCCTACCTTATCTTCACCACACCGGGTATCAGCGATCCGTCCAGGCTCCGATGTCTTGATCCAAGCCCAAGCGGGGGGCTGAAGACATCCATCCTCCGGCTGAAGTCTTGATCCAAGCGGGCAGAAGAGGACATCCGGACCGGCAAACATCTTCATCCAGGCGGCATCTTCTATGTTCTTCCATCCGATGACGAACGGCTGATCTTCAAGACCTCCAGCGCGGATCCATCCTCTTCTTCCGACGACTAGACAACGAATGAAGGTTCCTTTAAGGGACGTCATCCAAGATGGCGTCCCTCGAATTCCGATTGGCTGATAGGATTCTATCAGCCAATCGGAATTAAGGTAGGAAAATTCTGATTGATCAGAAAATTCTGATCAGATTCAAGTTCAATCCGATTGGCTGATTGGATCAGCCAATCAGATTGAGCTCACATTCTATTGGCTGATCGGAACAGCCAATAGAATGCGAGCTCAATCTGATTGGCTGATTGGATCAGCCAATCGGATTGAACTTGAATCTGATTGGCTGATTCCATCAGCCAATCAGAATTTTCCTACCTTAATTCCGATTGGCTGATAGAATCCTATCAGCCAATCGGAATTCGAGGGACGTCATCTTGGATGACATCCCTTAAAGGAACCTTCATTCGTCGTCTAGTCGTCGGAAGAAGAGGATGGATCCGCGCTGGAGGTCTTGAAGATCAGCCGTTCGTCATCGGATGGAAGAACATAGAAGATGCCGCCTGGATGAAGATGTTTGCCGGTCCGGATGTCCTCTTCTGCCCGCTTGGATCAAGACTTCAGCCGGAGGATGGATGTCTTCAGCCCCCCGCTTGGGCTTGGATCAAGACATCGGAGCCTGGACGGATCGCTGATACCCGGTGTGGTGAAGATAAGGTAGGAAGATCTTCAGGGGCTTAGTGTTAGGTTTATTTAAGGGGGTTTGGGTTAGATAAGGGGTATGTGGGTGGTGGGTTGTAATGTTGGGGGGGGGTATTGTATGTTTTTTTTCCAGGCAAAAGAGCTGAATTCTTTGGGGCATGCCCGCAAATGGCCCTTTTAAGGGCTGGTAAGGTAAAAGAGCTTTTCTATTTTAATTTTAGAATAGGGTAGGGCATTTTTTTATTTTGGGGGGCTTTGTTATTTTATTAGGGGGCTTAGAGTAGGTGTAATTAGTTTAAAATTGTTGTAATATTTTTCTAATGTTTGTAAATATTTTTTTATTTTTTGTAACTTCGTTCTTTTTTATTTTTTGTACTTTAGTTAGTTTATTTAATTGTATTTATTTGTAGGTATTGTATTTAATTAATTTATTGATAGTGTAGTGTGAGGTTTAATTGTATTTAATTGTAGGTATTTTTTTTAATTAATTTATTGCTAGTGTAGTGTTAGGTTAAATTGTAACTTAGGTTAGGATTTATTTTACAGGTAATTTTGTAATTATTTTAACTAGGTAGCTATTAAATAGTTATTAACTATTTAATAGCTATTGTACCTGGTTAAAATAAATACAAAGTTGCCTGTAAAATAAATATAAATCCTAAAATAGCTACAATATAATTATAATTTATATTGTAGCTATATTAGGATTTATTTTACAGGTAAGTATTTAGCTTTAAATAGGATTAATTTATTTAATAAGAGTTAATTTATTTCATTAGAATAAAATTATATTTAACTTAGGGGGGTGTTAGGGTTATGGTTAGACTTAGCTTTAGGGGTTAATACATTTATTAGAGTAGCGGCGAGGTCCGGTCGGCAGATTAGGGGTTAATAATTGAAGTTAGGTGTCGGCGATGTTAGGGAGGGCAGATTATGGGTTAATACTATTTCTTATAGGGTTATTGAGGCGGGAGTGAGGCGGATTAGGGGTTAATAACTTTATTATAGTAGTGGTGAGGTCCGGTCGGCAGATTAGGGGTTAATAATTGTAAGTAGCTGGCGGCGACGTTGTGGGGGGCAGATTAGGGGTTAATAAATATAATATAGGGGTTGGCGGTGTAAGGGGCAGCAGATTAGGGGTACATAAGTATAACGTAGGTTGCGGCGGTGTGCGGTCGGCAGATTAGGGGTTAAAAAAATTTAATCGAGTGGCGGCGATGTGGGGGGACCTCGGTTTAGGGGTACATAGGTAGTTTATGGGTGTTAGTGTACTTTAGAGCACAGTAGTTAAGAGCTTTATGAACCGGCGTTAGCCCAGAAAGCTCTTAACTCCTGACTTTTTGCTGCGGCTGGAGTTTTGTCGTTAGATTTCTAACGCTCACTTCAGCCACGACTCTAAATACCGGCGTTAGAAAGATCCCATTGAAAAGATAGGATACGCAATTGACGTAAGGGGATCTGCGGTATGGAAAAGTCGCGGCTGGAAAGTGAGCGTTAGACCCTTTCCTGACTGACTCCAAATACCAGCGGGCGGTAAAAACCAGCGTTAGGAGCCTCTAACGATGGTTTTGACGGCTACCGCCAAACTCTAAATCTAGGAGTAAGGAAGGCATAGGCTCAAATGGAGCCCATTGAAAAAACCTTGAGAACTAAATACAGACTCCATAGAGGAGTAATTGATTTGAACACAGGCCTGATCCTGACCAAGGCCTGACCAAATGATTGTACGTTTGGGACATCCACCAGATGTTAGAGATACAAAATAGATAAGTCCAAGACTTGACCCTTTAGGAAACTTGTCGATAAACCTATCTCCAAACCTTCTTGGAGAAAAGACAAAAATTCTAAGAATCCTATCTCTACTCCATGAGTAGCCCTTGGATTCACACCAATAGAGATATTTACGCTATATCTCATGGTACAAGCCTGAATATGATCACTATGACCGAGTCAGAAAAACCCCGCTTGGAAAAAAATTAAGCGTTCAATCTCAGATTCAGAGAAAACTATATTTGGGTGAAGGAAGGGCCCTGAATTAGAAGGTCCTTCCTCAATGTCTCCAAGGTGGCAGAAATGACATGTCCACCAGATCTGCATAACAAATCCTGCGAAACCAAGCAGGAGCAATGAGGATCCTCGATGCCCTCTCCTGCTTGTGAACAATGACCCGAGGGAGAAGTGCAAACGGAGGAAAAAGGTATGCTAGACTGAAGATCCAAGGAACCGCGAGAGCATCTAACGGTTCCACCTGGGGGTCCCTGGACCTCGACCCGTATCTCAGAAGCTTGGCATTCTGTTGAGATGCCATGGGATCTAATTCCGGCTGACACCACTTGAGAATTAGGCTGGGGAACACTTCCGGATAGAGTTCCCACTCCCCTGGATGAAAAGGTCTGCCTGCTTAGGAAGTCCGCCTCCCTGATGTCCACCCCTGGGATGTGGATCGCCTACAGGCAACAAGAATGTGCCTCCGCCCACTGAATTATCCTGGATACCTCTGTTATCGCTAAGGAACTCCTCATTCCCCCCCCGATGATCAGTGAAGCCCCTTAAGCTATGTTCCGACTGGAACTGATAAACTGGCCAAGGCTAACTGTAACCAGGCCAGAAGATCATTTAAGATCGCTCTCAGATCCAAAATTTTAATGGAAAGAGCAGACTCTGATTGAGTCCGAAGTCCCCGAGCCTCTAGGGAACCCAACTTAGAAGGCTTGCGTCTGTTGTCACAATCCCCAAGATTGTCTATGAAGCAAGTCCCCTGGGATAGATGATCCCGAGACAATCACCATTGAAGAGACCCCTTGTCTCCTGTTCCGGAAGAACTAGAGGAGACAAATTGTCTAATCTCCGTTCCAATGTCTGAGCATGATTAATTGCAGAGGTCTGAGACGGAACCGAGCAAAAAGGATGATGTCTAATGTTGCTACCATCAGCCTAGTTACCTCCATGTATTGAGCCAATGATGGCCGAGGAGTAACTGAAGGACTAGACCAGAATAGAAATCTTTGATTTCCTGATTTCTGTCAGAAAAAAACTACATAGATAGGGAATAAGTATGACTCCAAAGAAGGTAGCTCTTGAAATAGGGACCAGGAAAATCTTTCCTAGCTAATTTGAAAGGATGGTGCCTGGACCAGGATGTTGCCCAGAAAAGGTGCCACTGAAATGCCTCACCACCAACAGCGACCCCAGAAACTGAGAAAATTCTGGGATCTATGGTAAGACTGAAGGGGAGAGCCCCGCATTGAAAAAGTTTGTCTAGTAAACAAACCCTAGTAACTTTTGATGATCCCTGTGAAAGGGAACATGCAGGTACGCGTCCTTTAAATCCACTAGGATCAGAGGGAGAATGGAACAAATAGCTTCCATCTTGAAGGACGGTACTCTGAAAATTGTTTTCTTTAGACCCTTGAGATCTAGAATTGACCTGAAGGTTCCCTCTTTGTTTGGGATCCCCAACCAGATTGGAATAACTCTCAGACCCTGTTCCTAAATCGGAACAGGAACTATCATTCCCAGGTGGAAGTAACCTCCTACACAGATTAAGACTTAATGTCCACAGACCCAGATCTTAATCATAAAGCTCTGCAAGCCAATATGGTAAGCCAGAAAATTTAGTTCCCTGCATAATGTCTGATGGGAAGTAACTGTAAGAAAGGAATTGGCCACTTAAGGACCTTATCCTATTCTAGATTTCATTGAAGTGAGTGTCTGTCCAAATATAACCAGACAACCTATGACCTAGTATGCTGCCACCAAAGGTAGCAATATCAAACCTAGGATGCTATCTCGAGCAACCCCACTACTTGTCCATGGGATCCCGAAAAGGAAACAACTATCCTCTCCAAGATCTCTTGGCTAACTTGGAACTTGTCCCGTCCACGGGGTGTAGCTGCCAAGATTCCATGAGAAGTCCGCTAAGGGACCCTCTCCTTCAATATAGGAATGATTTCCGTTCTCTCGCATTCCTAAGCATGAATAAAACCTAAAATTAACAACGACCATGATGTCGTTCCAGAGTAGCTAAAACCTCCTTAAGTAATAGCCGGAGGTGAACTAGCTTAAACCTGAAGATACTACTTCAGTATCAGCAGGAGGAATCATACCGTCAGAAACTGAGATTTTACCCTCAGAAGCTCCAAAGTATCCCCTCCCTCAGGCCTCTGGGACTTCAGATAGCAACAACTGTGACAGAGACCTTGCTCGCTGAATGCTTAGTTTTCCTCTTGCACCCGATACCGACTAGCATAAGCGGGAAGCAATGTCTTGCAAGCTAACTCCAGGAGGACTGGTAGAATGGACGCTAAGTTTTTAGGACACTTGAGGAGAAGGCTGCGTAACATATTGAACATTGTCAGAATGCTTTCTGCCGCATACAAAACAATGTTGGCTCTGAGGAAATGTTTTACTCTGTAAACTTCACTCCTACATTAGACAGAAAAGTTTATGTCAATCCGCATAAGCATGAAAGCCTAAAATGTATGTAACATCTTTATTCACATTTTGACTCAAAATTGAATTTCAAAACAAGAGTTACTGATTTTCTTTTTTTTTTTTTTTTAAATCAAATAACATTTGAAATACTAATTAATATGGTGTAGGGTTTCTTGGACAATCTTAATTCACAAATCGCCAATTAAAATTGTATGGTACTGTGTCTTTAAATATTAAACGTCACTGCTTTCTTTTTTACCAAGAATGCTTCCTTAACATATCAGGCAGAAAACTTAAGACACTGCCTAACTTTGCAGAGGACTCTGCCTGTCCCCAGATAGAGGACTAACACTTGTAGGCATCCGGACTACTTCAAATACTCTCTTAGTATGGCAAGTCTCTCAGCCGCGTACTATAACACAGCAGAGGAGACCCCCATTTCTCTCTGATTCACCGGTATTGGAAAAAAAAAAACGTGCAAACAATGTCGCGCAGCTTAGCTCCGTCCATCGTGGGCGTATCAAGCTAAATCTCCCAAGCGGCCAAATTGTAAAGATGGAGCCGTCGGGAGAACTAAATCACAATATGGCGATAAATAGACAAACCTCCCGGTCGGCTAGTAGTTTAGTAAAAGAAAGCCAACGGGAGTAGTAATTGCACTATGTGCAGAATTATATAACGTTATTTGCTAGGTTTACTGTCCCTTTAAAAGTAAAAAAATAAATACTTTTTAGGCCCCACCCACTGCGGCCCCAGTCACCATGGTAACATTGACACACATTGGATCCGGGTAATGTCAGGAATTGGGAGACAAATGTGTTTATAATTTCTATTTAACCCCTTAACCCTAGTAAGCAATAACAGTTTAAACAGATGAGTATTGTGGCCCCTTCACTGCCCTTTAAGCTCCAGCCAGCTCTAGCACTCACTTGTGTTACGGACATCACAGATTTCTAGATCCTCTGGTTCCTGCTTATTTTTTGTATTAACTTCGTCTAGTGGCTCAACAAATGATAGTTCTGCGTTACTCTCACCTGCACAAATAAATTAATTTATCAGTGTGAGATAATACGGAGGCGAGAGACAGAGAGAGGAAGAGGAGGAGGAAGAAGAAAGAAAGAGGACATGAGACGTGAGTCAATGATCTAGGGGCTTGTTATGGACAGGAGGCACATGGGCTTAAGGATACCCCGAGACTGCATGGAAATGTAGAATTTTATATGCCGGACATAACTTTGTCTTATGTCCATGTCACCCTGTATCCATAGATACAGGATGGGTACAGGGTGAGAGTGCCCATTGTGGGAGCAATTGTGACTCTATAAACCAAGTGGGCATAAAGGACTTAATATTTAATAAGAGCTGTTTTTATATTTTCTAATAAGAGGTATTTTATTAACGTTTCAGATCAGATTGTGTCTCAGGAGTCTGTCTGGGTAAACTGATTGTGTTCCTGTGTGATTATGTTAACTAGACTGCCCAACATCAGATTGTCTGAGTAAACCTCCCTCCAGTTAATTAACCTGATGTGTTAATCTGTTTTACCTGTGAATAGACAATTGTTAGAGGTATTGTTCATATGTTTGCTTTACTGTTTAACCAATTCCCTCTGTATGCTGAAGCTCTGTGACTCTGGAATGTCAGGGTGTATAAATCTGTGTGCTGCTTTCAAATAAAGGTGTTCATTTTGTGTTCAGAAACCTGAGTTGTCTCATTTTTGTTCACCTCCCTAACTTTAGACTGCGGTCAAAGGGGGATACCAGGAGCTATTGGTCTGCATAAAGGGATGTCCAGGACAAGGGAAGTGTTCTGACGGAAGTACTCAGGTGGGGTACCAGGCGGTTTGTCATAGGAAAAAAAGAAAGAAAGAGGAGAGGAAAGAAGAGGAGAGAGAAGGAGGAGGAGAGAAGACAAGGAGTGATATGAGTAATATGAGCATAAGAATAGGAGCGCTAATGATATAACTTGTAATATGAGCACAAGAATAGGAGCGCAAGTGATATAACTTATAATATGAGCATAAGAATAGGAGCGCTAATGATATAACTTGTAATATGAGAACAAGAATAGGAGCGCTATTGATTTAACTTGTGATATGAGCACAAGATTAGGAGCACTATTGAGTTAACTTGTAATATGAGCACAAGAATATGAGTGATAATGATATAAATTGTAATAAGAGCACAAGAATAGGAGCGCTATCGATATAACTTGTAATATGAGCACAAGAATAGGAGCGCTATTGATATAACATGTAATATAAGCACAAGAATAGGAGCGCTATTGATATAACATGTAATATGAGCACAAGAATAGGGGCGCTATTGATAAAACTAGTAATATGAGCACAAGAATAAAAGCGCTAATGATATAACTAGTAATATGAGCACAAGAATAGGAGCGCTATTGATATAACTTGCAATATGAGCACAAGAATAGGAGCGCTACTGATATAACTTGCAATATGAGCACAAGAATAGGAGCGCTATTGATATAACTTGTAATATGAGCACAAGAATAGGAGCGCTATTGATATAACTTGTAATATGAGCACAAGAATAGGAGCGCTATTGATATAAATTGTATTATAAGCACAAGAATAGGAGCGCTATTTATATAACTTGTAATATGAGCACAAGAATAGGAGCGCTATTGATATAACTTGTAATATGAGCACAAGAATAGGAGGGCTATTGATATAACTTGTAATAAGAGCACAAGAAAAGGAGCTAGTGATATAACTTGTAATATGAGCACAAGAATAGGAGCGCTATTGATATAACTTGTAATATGAGTACAAGAATAGGAGCGCTATTGTTATAACTTGTAATATGAGCACAAGAATAGGAGCGCTATTGATATAACTTGTAATATGAGCACAAGAATAGGAGCGCTATTGATATAATTTGTAATATGAGCACAAGAATAGGAGCGCTATTGATATAAATTGTAATATAAGCACAAGAATACAGCGCTATTGATATAACTTGTAATATGAGCACAAGAATAGGAGCACTAGTGATTTAACTTGTAATATGAGCACAAGAATAGGAGTGCTATTGATATAACTTGTAATATGAGCAGAAGAATAGGAGCGCTATTGATATAAGGTGTAATATGAGGAGAAGAATTGGAGCGCTATTGATTTAACTTGTAATATGAGCAGAAGAATAGGAGCGCTATTGATATAACTTGTAATATGAGCAGAAGAATAGGAGCGCTATTGATTTAACTTGTAATATAAGCACAAGAAAAGGAGCACTATTGATATAACTTGTAATATAAGCACATGAATAGGAGCACTATTGATATAACTTGTAATATGAGTACAAGATTAGGAGCGCTATTGATATAACTTGTAATATGAGCACAAGAATAGGAGCGCTATTGATTTAACTTGTAATATGAGCACAAGATTAGGAGCGCTATTGATTTAACTTGTAATATGAGCACAAGAATAGGAGCGCTATTGATATAACTTGTAATATGAGCACAAGATTAGGAACACTATTGATAGAACTTGTAATATGAGCACAAGAATAGGAGCGCTAATGATATAACTTGTAATATGAGCACAAGAATAAGAGCGCTATTGATATAACTTGTAATATGAGTACAAGAATAGGAGCGCTATTGATATAACTTGTAATATGAGCACAAGAATAGGAGAGCTAATGATATAACTTGTAATATGAGCACAAGAATAGGAGCGCTATTGATATAACTAGTAATATGAGCACAAGAATAGGAGCGCTAATGATATAAATAGTAATATGAGCACAAGAATAGGAGCGCTATTGATATAACTTGTAAGATGAGCGCAAGAATAGCAGCTCTAGTGATATAACTTGTAATATGAACGCAAGTATTGGAGCACTTGTGATTTAACTTGTAATATGAGCACAAGAATAGGAGTGCTATTGATATAACTTGTAATATTAACACAAGAATAGGAGCGCTATTGATATAACTTGTAATATGAGTACAAGAATAAGAGCGCTATTGATATAACGTAATATGAGCACAAGAATAGGAGCACTAATGATATAACTTGTAATATGAGCACAAGAATAGGAGCGCTATTGATATAACTTGTAATAAGAGCACAAGAATAGGAGCTAGTGATATAAGTTGTAATATGAGCAGAAGAATAGGAGCGCTATTGATATAACTTGTAATATGAGTACAAGAATAGGAGCGCTATTGATATAACTTGTAATATGAGCACAAGAATAGGAGCGCTATTGATATAAATTGTAATATGAGCACAAGAATAGGAGCGCTATTGATATAACTTGTAATATGAGCACAAGCATAGGAGCGCTATTGATATAACTTGTAATATGAGCACAAGAATAGGAGCGTTATTGATATAACTTGTAATATGAGCACAAGAATAGGAGCGCTATTGATATAACTTGTAAGATGAGCACAAGAATAGGAGCTCTATTAATATAACTTTTAATATGAGCACAAGAATAGGAGCGCTATTGATAAAACTTGTAATATGAGCACAAGAATAGGAGCGCTATTGATATAAATTGTATTATAAGCACAAGAATAGGAGCGCTATTTATATAACTTGTAATATGAGCACAAGAATAGGAGCTCTATTGATATAAATTGTAATATAAGCACAAGAATAGAGCGCTATTGATATAACTTGTAATATGAGTACAAGAATAGGAGCGCTATTGATATAACTTGTAATATGAGTACAAGAATAGGAGCGCTATTGATATAACTTGTAATATGAGCACAAGCATAGGAGCGCTATTCATATAACTTGTAATATGAGCACAAGAATAGGAGCGCTATTGATATAACTTGTAATATGAGCACAAGAATAGGAGCGCTATTGATATAAATTGTAATATGAGCACAAGAATAGGAGCGCTATTGATATAACTTGTAATATGAGCACAAGCATAGGAGCGCTATTGATATAACTTGTAATATGAGCACAAGAATTGGAGCGCTATTGATATAACTTGTAATAAGAGCACAAGAATAGGAGCTAGTGATATAACTTGTAATATGAGCAGAAGAATAGGAGCGCTATTGATATAACTTGTAATATGAGTACAAGAATAGGAGCGCTATTGTTATAACTTGTAATATGAGCACAAGAATAGGAGCGCTATTGATATAACTTGTAATATGAGCACAAGAATAGGAGCGCTATTGATATAATTTGTAATATGAGCACAAGAATAGGAGCGCTATTGATATAAATTGTAATATAAGCACAAGAATACAGCGCTATTGATATAACTTGTAATATGAGCACAAGAATAGGAGCACTAGTGATTTAACTTGTAATGAGCACAAGAATAGGAGTGCTATTGATATAACTTGTAATATGAGCAGAAGAATAGGAGCGCTATTGATATAACGTGTAATATGAGGAGAAGAATAGGAGCGCTATTGATTTAACTTGTAATATGAGCACAAGAATAGGAGCGCTAATGATATAACCTGTAATATGAGCACAAGAATAGGAGCGCTATTGATATAACTTGTAATATGAGCAGAAGAATAGGAGCGCTATTGATTTAACTTGTAATATAAGCAGAAGAAAAGGAGCACTATTGATATAACTTGCAATATAAGCACATGAATAGGAGCGCTATTGATATAACTTGTAATATGAGTACAAGATTAGGAGCGCTATTGATATAACTTGTAATATGAGCACAAGAATAGGAGCGCTATTGATTTAACTTGTAATATGAGCACAAGAATAGGAGCGCTATTGATATAACTTGTAATATGAGCACAAGATTAGGAACACTATTGATAGAACTTGTAATATGAGCACAAGAATAGGAGCGCTAATGATATAACTTGTAATATGAGCACAAGAATAAGAGCGCTATTGATATAACTTGTAATATGAGTACAAGAATAGGAGCGCTATTGATATAACTTGTAATATGAGCACAAGAATAGGAGAGCTAATGATATAACTTGTAATATGAGCACAAGAATAGGAGCGCTATTGATATAACTAGTAATATGAGCACAAGAATAGGAGCGCTAATGATATAAATAGTAATATGAGCACAAGAATAGGAGCGCTATTGATATAACTTGTAAGATGAGCGCAAGAATAGCAGCTCTAGTGATATAACTTGTAATATGAACGCAAGAATTGGAGCACTTGTGATTTAACTTGTAATATGAGCACAAGAATAGGAGTGCTATTGATATAACTTGTAATATTAACACAAGAATAGGAGCGCTATTGATATAACTTGTAATATGAGTACAAGAATAAGAGCGCTATTGATATAACATGCAATATGAGCACAAGAATAGGAGCACTAATGATATAACTTGTAATATGAGCACAAGAATAGGAGCGCTATTGATATAACTTGTAATAAGAGCACAAGAATAGGAGCTAGTGATATAACTTGTAATATGAGCAGAAGAATAGGAGCGCTATTGATATAACTTGTAATATGAGTACAAGAATAGGAGCGCTATTGATATAACTTGTAATATGAGCACAAGCATAGGAGCGCTATTGATATAACTTGTAATATGAGCACAAGAATAGGAGCGCTATTGATATAACTTGTAATATGAGCACAAGAATAGGAGCGCTATTGATATAAATTGTAATATGAGCACAAGAATAGGAGCGCTATTGATATAACTTGTAATATGAGCACAAGCATAGGAGCGCTATTGATATAACTTGTAATATGAGCACAAGAATTGGAGCGCTATTGATATAACTTGTAATATGAGCACAAGAATAGGAGCGCTATTGATATAACTTGTAAGATGAGCACAAGAATAGGAGCTCTATTAATATAACTTTTAATATGAGCACAAGAATAGGAGCGCTATTGATATAAATTGTAATATGAGCACAAGAATAGGAGCGCTATTGATATAAATTGTATTATAAGCACAAGAATAGGAGTGCTATTTATATAACTTGTAATATGAGCACAAGAATAGGAGCTCTATTGATATAAATTTTAATATGAGCACAAGAATAGGAGCGCTATTGATATAACTTGTAATATGAGCACAAGAATAGAGCGCTATTGATATAACTTGTTATATGAGAACAAGAATAGGAGCGCTAATGATATAACTTGTAATATGAGCACAAGAATAGGAGCGCTATTGATTTAACTTTTAATATGAGCACAAGAATAGGAGCGCTATTGATATAACTTGTAATAAGAGCACAAGAAAAGGAGCTAGTGATATAACTTGTAATATGAGCACAAGAATAGGAGTGCTATTGATATAACTTGTAATATTAACACAAGAATAGGAGCGCTATTGATATAACTTGTAATATGAGTACAAGAATAAGAGCGCTATTGATATAACATGTAATATGAGCACAAGAATAGGAGCGCTATTGATATAACTTGTAATATGAGTGCAAGAATAGGAGCGCTATTGTTATAACTTGTAATATGAGCACAAGAATAGGAGCGCTATTGATATAACTTGTAATATGAGTACAAGAATAGGAGCGCTATTGATATAACTTGTAATATGAGCACAAGAATAGGAGCGCTATTGATATAAATTGTAATATGAGCACAAGAATAGGAGCGCTATTGATATAACTTGTAATAAGAGCACAAGCATAGGAGCGCTATTGATATAACTTGTAATATGAGCACAAGAATAGGAGCGTTATTGATATAACTTGTAATATGAGCACAAGAATAGGAGCGCTATTGATATAACTTGTAAGATGAGCACAAGAATAGGAGCTCTATTAATATAACTTTTAATATGAGCACAAGAATAGGAGCGCTATTGATAAAACTTGTAATATGAGCACAAGAATAGGAGCGCTATTGATATAAATTGTATTATAAGCACAAGAATAGGAGCGCTATTGATTTAACTTTTAATATGAGCACAAGATTAGGAGCGCTATTGATATAACTTGTAATATGAGCACAAGAATAGGAGCGCTATTGATAAAACTTGTAATATCAGCACAAGAATAGGAGCACTAATGATATAACTTGTAATAAGAGCACAAGAATAGAAGCGCTATTGATATAACTTGTAATAAGAGCACAAGAAAAGGAGCTAGTGATATAACTTGTAATATGAGCACAAGAATAGGAGCGCTATTGATATAACTTGTAATATGAGCACAAGAATAGGAGCGCTATTGATAAAACTTGTAATATGAGCACAAGAATAGGAGCGCTATTGATATAAAATGTAATATGAGCACAAGAATAGGAGCGCTATTGATAAAACTTGTAATATGAGCACAAGAATAGGAGCACTAATGATATAACTTGTAATAAGAGCACAAGAATAGGAGTGCTATTGATATAACTTGTAATAAGAGCACAAGAAAAGGAGCTAGTGACATAACTTGTAATATGAGCACAAGAATAGGAGCACTATTGATATAACTTGTAATATGAGCACAAGAATAGGAGCGCTATTGATAAAACTTGTAATATGAGCACAAGAATAGGAGCGCTATTGATAAAAATTGTAATATGAGCACAAGAATAGGAGCGCTATTGATATAACTTGTAATAAGAGCACAAGAATAGGAGCGCTATTGATAAAAATTGTAATATGAGCACAAGAATAGGAGCGCTATTGATATAACTTGTAATATGAGCACAAGAATATGAGCGATAATGATATAAATTGTAATAAGAGCACAAGAATAGGAGCGCTATTGATATAATTTGTAATATGAGCACAAGAATAGGAGCTCTATTGATATAACTTGTAATATGAGCACAAGAATAGGAGCGCTATTGACATAACATGTAATATGAGCATAAGAATAGGAGCGCTATCGATATAACTTGTAATATAAGCACAAGAATAGGAGCGCTATTGATATAACTTGTAATATGAGCACAAGAATAGGAGCGCTATTGATATAACTTGTAATATGAGCACAAGAATAGGAGCGCTATTGATATAAATTGTAATATAAGCACAAGAATACAGCGCTATTGATATAACTTGTAATATGAGCACAAGAATAGGAGCACTAGTGATTTAACTTGTAATATGAGCACAAGAATAGGAGTGCTATTGATATAAATTGTAATATGAGCAGAAGAATAGGAGCGCTATTGATATAACGTGTAATATGAGGAGAAGAATAGGAGCGCTATTGATTTAACTTGTAATATGAGCACAAGAATAGGAGCGCTAATGATATAACCTGTAATATGAGCAGAAGAATAGGAGCGCTATTGATATAACTTGTAATATGAGCAGAATAGGAGCGCTATTGATTTAACTTGTAATATAAGCACAAGAAAAGGAGCACTATTGATATAACTTGTAATATAAGCACATGAATAGGAGCGCTATTGATATAACTTGTAATATGAGTACAAGATTAGGAGCGCTATTGATATAACTTGTAATATGAGCACAAGAATAGGAGCGCTATTGATTTAACTTGTAATATGAGCACAAGATTAGGAGCGCTATTGATTTAACTTGTAATATCAGAACAAGAATAGGAGCGCTACTGATATAACTTGTAATATGAGCACAAGATTAGGAACACTATTGATAGAACTTGTAATATGAGCACAAGAATAGGAGCGCTAATTATATAACTTGTAATATGAGCACAAGAATAAGAGCGCTATTGATATAACTTGTAATATGAGCACAAGAATAGGAGCGCTATTGATATAACTTGTAATATGAGCACAAGAATAGGAGAGCTAATGATATAACTTGTAATATGAGTACAAGAATAAGAGCGCTATTGATATAACATGCAATATGAGCACAAGAATAGGAGCACTAATGATATAACTTGTAATATGAGCACAAGAATAGGAGCACTATTGATATAACTTGTAATAAGAGCACAAGAATAGGAGCTAGTGATATAACTTGTAATATGAGCAGAAGAATAGGAGCGCTATTGATATAACTTGTAATATGAGTACAAGAATAGGAGCGCTATTGTTATAACTTGTAATATGAGCACAAGAATAGGAGCGCTATTGATATAACTTGTAATATGAGCACAAGAATAGGAGCGCTATTGATATAATTTATAATATGAGCACAAGAATAGGAGCGCTATTGATATAAATTGTAATATAAGCACAAGAATACAGCGCTATTGATATAACTTGTAATATGAGCAGAAGAATAGGAGCACTAGTGATTTAACTTGTAATATGAGCACAAGAATAGGAGTGCTATTGATATAACTTGTAATATGAGCAGAAGAATAGGAGCGCTATTGATATAACGTGTAATATGAGGAGAAGAATAGGAGCGCTATTGATTTAACTTGTAATATGAGCACAAGAATAGGAGCGCTAATGATATAACCTGTAATATGAGCACAAGAATAGGAGCGCTATTGATATAACTTGTAATATGAGCAGAAGAATAGGAGCGCTATTGATTTAACTTGTAATATAAGCAGAAGAAAAGGAGCACTATTGATATAACTTGCAATATAAGCACATGAATAGGAGCGCTATTGATATAACTTGTAATATGAGTACAAGATAAGGAGCGCTATTGATATAACTTGTAATATGAGCACAAGAATAGGAGCGCTATTGATTTAACTTGTAATATGAGCACAAGATTAGGAGCGCTATTGATTTAACTTGTAATATGAGCACAAGAATAGGAGCGCTATTGATATAACTTGTAATATGAGCACAAGATTAGGAACACTATTGATAGAACTTGTAATATGAGCACAAGAATAGGAGCGCTAATGATATAACTTGTAATATGAGCACAAGAATAAGAGCGCTATTGATATAACTTGTAATATGAGTACAAGAATAGGAGCGCTATTGATATAACTTGTAATATGAGCACAAGAATAGGAGAGCTAATGATATAACTTGTAATATGAGCACAAGAATAGGAGCGCTATTGATATAACTAGTAATATGAGCACAAGAATAGGAGCACTAATGATATAAATAGTAATATGAGCACAAGAATAGGAGCGCTATTGATATAACTTGTAAGATGAGCGCAAGAATAGCAGCTCTAGTGATATAACTTGTAATATGAACGCAAGAATTGGAGCACTTGTGATTTAACTTGTAATATGAGCACAAGAATAGGAGTGCTATTGATATAACTTGTAATATTAACACAAGAATAGGAGCGCTATTGATATAACTTGTAATATGAGTACAAGAATAAGAGCGCTATTGATATAACATGCAATATGAGCACAAGAATAGGAGCACTAATGATATAACTTGTAATATGAGCACAAGAATAGGAGCGCTATTGATATAACTTGTAATAAGAGCACAAGAATAGGAGCTAGTGATATAACTTGTAATATGAGCAGAAGAATAGGAGCGCTATTGATATAACTTGTAATATGAGTACAAGAATAGGAGCGCTATTGATATAACTTGTAATATGAGCACAAGCATAGGAGCGCTATTCATATAACTTGTAATATGAGCACAAGAATAGGAGCGCTATTGATATAACTTGTAATATGAGCACAAGAATAGGAGCGCTATTGATATAAATTGTAATATGAGCACAAGAATAGGAGCGCTATTGATATAACTTGTAATATGAGCACAAGCATAGGAGCGCTATTGATATAACTTGTAATATGAGCACAAGAATTGGAGCGCTATTGATATAACTTGTAATATGAGCACAAGAATAGGAGCGCTATTGATATAACTTGTAAGATGAGCACAAGAATAGGAGCTCTATTAATATAACTTTTAATATGAGCACAAGAATAGGAGCGCTATTGATATAAATTGTAATATGAGCACAAGAATAGGAGCGCTATTGATATAAATTGTATTATAAGCACAAGAATAGGAGTGCTATTTATATAATTTGTAATATGAGCACAAGAATAGGAGCTCTATTGATATAAATTGTAATATAAGCACAAGAATAGAGCGCTATTGATAACTTGTTATATGAGAACAAGAATAGGAGCGCTAATGATATAACTTGTAATATGAGCACAAGAATAGGAGCGCTATTGATTTAACTTTTAATATGAGCACAAGAATAGGAGCGCTATTGATATAACTTGTAATAAGAGCACAAGAAAAGGAGCTAGTGATATAACTTGTAATATGAGCACAAGAATAGGAGTGCTATTGATATAACTTGCAATATTAACACAAGAATAGGAGCGCTATTGATATAACTTGTAATATGAGTACAAGAATAAGAGCGCTATTGATATAACATGTAATATGAGCACAAGAATAGGAGCGCTATTGATATAACTTGTAATATGAGTGCAAGAATAGGAGCGCTATTGTTATAACTTGAAATATGAGCACAAGAATAGGAGCGCTATTGATATAACTTGTAATATGAGCACAAGAATAGGAGCGTTATTGATATAATTTGTAATATGAGCACAAGAATAGGAGCGCTATTGATATAAATTGTAATATAAGCACAAGAATACAGCGCTATTGATATAAATTGTAATATGAGCACAAGAATAGGAGCGCTATTGATATAACTTGTAATATGAGCACAAGCATAGGAGCGCTATTGATATAACTTGTAATATGAGCACAAGAATTGGAGCGCTATTGATATAACTTGTAATATGAGCACAAGAATAGGAGCGCTATTGATATAACTTGTAAGATGAGCACAAGAATAGGAGCTCTATTAATATAACTTTTAATATGAGCACAAGAATAGGAGCGCTATTGATATAAATTGTAATATGAGCACAAGAATAGGAGCGCTATTGATATAAATTGTATTATAAGCACAAGAATAGGAGTGCTATTTATATAATTTGTAATATGAGCACAAGAATAGGAGCTCTATTGATATAAATTGTAATATAAGCACAAGAATAGAGCGCTATTGATAACTTGTTATATGAGAACAAGAATAGGAGCGCTAATGATATAACTTGTAATATGAGCACAAGAATAGGAGCGCTATTGATTTAACTTTTAATATGAGCACAAGAATAGGAGCGCTATTGATATAACTTGTAATAAGAGCACAAGAAAAGGAGCTAGTGATATAACTTGTAATATGAGCACAAGAATAGGAGTGCTATTGATATAACTTGCAATATTAACACAAGAATAGGAGCGCTATTGATATAACTTGTAATATGAGTACAAGAATAAGAGCGCTATTGATATAACATGTAATATGAGCACAAGAATAGGAGCGCTATTGATATAACTTGTAATATGAGTGCAAGAATAGGAGCGCTATTGTTATAACTTGTAATATGAGCACAAGAATAGGAGCGCTATTGATATAACTTGTAATATGAGCACAAGAATAGGAGCGTTATTGATATAATTTGTAATATGAGCACAAGAATAGGAGCGCTATTGATATAAATTGTAATATAAGCACAAGAATACAGCGCTATTGATATAACTTGTAATATGAGCACAAGAATAGGAGCACTAGTGATTTAACTTGTAATATGAGCACAAGAATAGGAGTGCTATTGATATAACTTGTAATATGAGCAGAAGAATAGGAGCGCTATTGATATAACGTGTAATATGAGGAGAAGAATAGGAGCGCTATTGATTTAACTTGTAATATAAGCACAAGAAAAGGAGCACTATTGATATAACTTGTAATATAAGCACATGAATAGGAGCGCTATTGATATAACTTGTAATATGAGTACAAGATTAGGAGCGCTATTGATATAACTTGTAATATGAGCACAAGAATAGGAGCGCTATTGATTTAACTTGTAATATGAGTACAAGAATAGGAGCGCTATTGATATAACTTGTAATATGAGCACAAGAATAGGAGAGCTAATGATATAACTTGTAATATGAGCACAAGAATAGGAGAGCTATTGATATAACTAGTAATATGAGCACAAGAATAGGAGCGCTAATGATATAAATAGTAATATGAGCACAAGAATAGGAGCGCTATTGATATAACTTGTAAGATGAGCGTAAGAATAGCAGCTCTAGTGATATAACTTGTAATATGAACGCAAGAATTGGAGCACTTGTGATTTAACTTGCAATATGAGCACAAGAATAGGAGTGCTATTGATATAACTTGTAATATTAACACAAGAATAGGAGCGCTATTGATATAACTTGTAATATGAGTACAAGAATAAGAGCGCTATTGATATAACATGTAATATGAGCACAAGAATAGGAGCACTAATGATATAACTTGTAATATGAGCACAAGAATAGGAGCGCTATTGATATAACTTGTAATATGAGCACAAGAATAGGAGCTAGTGATATAACTTGTAATATGAGCACAAGAATAGGAGCGCTATTGATATAACTTGTAATATGAGTACAAGAATAGGAGCGCTATTGATATAACTTGTAATATGAGCACAAGCATAGGAGCGCTATTGATATAACTTGTAATATGAGCACAAGAATAGGAGCGCTATTGATATAACTTGTAATATGAGCACAAGAATAGGAGCGCTATTGATATAAATTGTAATATGAGCACAAGAATAGGAGCGCTATTGATATAACTTGAAATATGAGCACAAGCATAGGAGCGCTATTGATATAACTTGTAATATGAGCACAAGAATAGGAGCGCTATTGATATAACTTGTAATATGAGCACAAGAATAGGAGCGCTATTGATATAACTTGTAAGATGAGCACAAGAATAGGAGCTCTATTAATATAACTTTTAATATGAGCACAAGAATAGGAGCGCTATTGATATAACTTGTAATATGAGCACAAGAATAGGAGCGCTATTGATATAAATTGTATTATAAGCACAAGAATAGGAGCGCTATTTATATAACTTGTAATATGAGCACAAGAATAGGAGCTCTATTGATATAAATTGTAATATAAGCACAAGAATAGAGCGCTATTGATATAACTTGTAATATGAGAACAAGAATAGGAGCGCTAATGATATAACTTGTAATATGAGCACAAGATTAGGAGCGCTATTGATTTAACTTGTAATATCAGAACAAGAATAGGAGCGCTATTGATATAACTTGTAATATGAGCACAAGATTAGGAACACTATTGATAGAACTTGTAATATGAGCACAAGAATAGGAGCGCTAATTATATAACTTGTAATATGAGCACAAGAATAAGAGCGCTATTGATATAACTTGTAATATGAGCACAAGAATAGGAGCGCTATTGATATAACTTGTAATATGAGCACAAGAATAGGAGAGCTAATGATATAACTTGTAATATGAGTACAAGAATAAGAGCGCTATTGATATAACATGCAATATGAGCACAAGAATAGGAGCACTAATGATATAACTTGTAATATGAGCACAAGAATAGGAGCACTATTGATATAACTTGTAATAAGAGCACAAGAATAGGAGCTAGTGATATAACTTGTAATATGAGCAGAAGAATAGGAGCGCTATTGATATAACTTGTAATATGAGTACAAGAATAGGAGCGCTATTGTTATAACTTGTAATATGAGCACAAGAATAGGAGCGCTATTGATATAACTTGTAATATGAGCACAAGAATAGGAGCGCTATTGATATAATTTATAATATGAGCACAAGAATAGGAGCGCTATTGATATAAATTGTAATATAAGCACAAGAATACAGCGCTATTGATATAACTTGTAATATGAGCACAAGAATAGGAGCACTAGTGATTTAACTTGTAATATGAGCACAAGAATAGGAGTGCTATTGATATAACTTGTAATATGAGCAGAAGAATAGGAGCGCTATTGATATAACGTGTAATATGAGGAGAAGAATAGGAGCGCTATTGATTTAACTTGTAATATGAGCACAAGAATAGGAGCGCTAATGATATAACCTGTAATATGAGCACAAGAATAGGAGCGCTATTGATATAACTTGTAATATAAGCAGAAGAATAGGAGCGCTATTGATTTAACTTGTAATATAAGCAGAAGAAAAGGAGCACTATTGATATAACTTGCAATATAAGCACATGAATAGGAGCGCTATTGATATAACTTGTAATATGAGTACAAGATAAGGAGCGCTATTGATATAACTTGTAATATGAGCACAAGAATAGGAGCGCTATTGATTTAACTTGTAATATGAGCACAAGATTAGGAGCGCTATTGATTTAACTTGTAATATGAGCACAAGAATAGGAGCGCTATTGATATAACTTGTAATATGAGCACAAGATTAGGAACACTATTGATAGAACTTGTAATATGAGCACAAGAATAGGAGCGCTAATGATATAACTTGTAATATGAGCACAAGAATAAGAGCGCTATTGATATAACTTGTAATATGAGTACAAGAATAGGAGCGCTATTGATATAACTTGTAATATGAGCACAAGAATAGGAGAGCTAATGATATAACTTGTAATATGAGCACAAGAATAGGAGCGCTATTGATATAACTAGTAATATGAGCACAAGAATAGGAGCACTAATGATATAAATAGTAATATGAGCACAAGAATAGGAGCGCTATTGATATAACTTGTAAGATGAGCGCAAGAATAGCAGCTCTAGTGATATAACTTGTAATATGAACGCAAGAATTGGAGCACTTGTGATTTAACTTGTAATATGAGCACAAGAATAGGAGTGCTATTGATATAACTTGTAATATTAACACAAGAATAGGAGCGCTATTGATATAACTTGTAATATGAGTACAAGAATAAGAGCGCTATTGATATAACATGCAATATGAGCACAAGAATAGGAGCACTAATGATATAACTTGTAATATGAGCACAAGAATAGGAGCGCTATTGATATAACTTGTAATAAGAGCACAAGAATAGGAGCTAGTGATATAACTTGTAATATGAGCAGAAGAATAGGAGCGCTATTGATATAACTTGTAATATGAGTACAAGAATAGGAGCGCTATTGATATAACTTGTAATATGAGCACAAGCATAGGAGCGCTATTCATATAACTTGTAATATGAGCACAAGAATAGGAGCGCTATTGATATAACTTGTAATATGAGCACAAGAATAGGAGCGCTATTGATATAACTTGTAATATGAGCACAAGAATAGGAGCGCTATTGATATAAATTGTAAGATGAGCACAAGAATAGGAGCTCTATTAATATAACTTTTAATATGAGCACAAGAATAGGAGCGCTATTGATATAACTTGTAAGATGAGCACAAGAATAGGAGCTCTATTAATATAACTTTTAATATGAGCACAAGAATAGGAGCGCTATTGATATAAATTGTATTATAAGCACAAGAATAGGAGCGCTATTTATATAACTTGTAATATGAGCACAAGAATAGGAGCTCTATTGATATAAATTGTAATATAAGCACAAGAATAGAGCGCTATTGATATAACTTGTAATATGAGAACAAGAATAGGAGCGCTAATGATATAACTTGTAATATGAGCACAAGAATAGGAGCGCTATTGATTTAACTTTTAATATGAGCACAAGATTAGGAGCGCTATTGATATAACTTGTAATATGAGCACAAGAATAGGAGCGCTATTGATATAACTTGTAATATGAGCACAAGAATAGGAGCACTAATGATATAACTTGTAATATGAGCACAAGAATAGGAGCACTATTGATATAACTTGTAATATGAGTACAAGAATAAGAGCGCTATTGATATAACATGTAATATGAGCACAAGAATAGGAGCACTAATGATATAACTTGTAATATGAGCACAAGGATAGGAGCGCTATTGATATAACTTGTAATAAGAGCACAAGAAAAGGAGCTAGTGATATAACTTGTAATATGAGCACAAGAATAGGAGTGCTATTGATATGACTTGTAATATGAGTACAAGAATAAGAGCGCTATTGATATAACATGTAATATGAGCACAAGAATAGGAGCTAGTGATATAACTTGTAATATGAGCACAAGAATAGGAGCGCTATTGATATAACTTGTAATATGAGCACAAGAATAGGAGCGCTATTGATATAACTTGTAATATGAGCACAAGAATAGGAGCGCTATTGATATAACTTGTAATATGAGCACAAGAATAGGAGCGCTATTGATATAACTTGTAATATGAGCACAAGAATAGGAGCGCTATTGATATAAATTGTAATATGAGCACAAGAATAGGAGCGCTATTGATATAACTTGTAATATGAGCACAAGCATAGGAGCGCTATTGATATAACTTGTAATATGAGCACAAGAATAGGAGCTTTATTGATATAACTTGTAATATGAGCACAAGAATAGGAGCGCTATTGATATAACTTGTAAGATGAGCACAAGAATAGGAGCTCTATTAATATAACTTTTAATATGAGCACAAGAATAGGAGCGCTATTGATATAACTTGTAATATGAGAACAAGAATAGGAGCACTAATGATATAACTTGTAATATGAGCACAAGAATAGGAGCGCTATTGATATAACTTGTAATAAGAGCACAAGAAAAGGAGCTAGTGATATAACTTGTAATATGAGCACAAGAATAGGAGTGCTATTGATATAACTTGTAATATGAGTACAAGAATAAGAGCGCTATTGATATAACATGTAATATGAGCACAAGAATAGGAGCACTAATGATATAACTTGTAATATGAGCACAAGGATAGGAGCGCTATTGATATAACTTGTAATAAGAGCACAAGAATAGGAGCTAGTGATATAACTTGTAATATGAGCACAAGAATAGGAGCGCTATTGATATAACTTGTAATATGAGCACAAGAATAGGAGCGCTATTGATATAAATTGTAATATAAGCACAAGAATAGAGCGCTATTGATATAACTTGTAATATGAGAACAAGAATAGGAGCGCTAATGATATAACTTGTAATATGAGCACAAGAATAGGAGCGCTATTGATTTAACTTTTAATATGAGCACAAGATTAGGAGCGCTATTGATATAACTTGTAATATGAGCACAAGAATAGGAGCGCTATTGATATAACTTGTAATATGAGCACAAGAATAGGAGCACTAATGATATAACTTGTAATATGAGCACAAGAATAGGAGCGCTATTGATATAACTTGTAATATGAGCACAAGAAAAGGAGCTAGTGATATAACTTGTAATATGAGCACAAGAATAGGAGTGCTATTGATATAACTTGTAATATGAGTACAAGAATAAGAGCGCTATTGATATAACATGTAATATGAGCACAAGAATAGGAGCACTAATGATATAACTTGTAATATGAGCACAAGGATAGGAGCGCTATTGATATAACTTGTAATAAGAGCACAAGAATAGGAGCTAGTGATATAACTTGTAATATGAGCACAAGAATAGGAGCGCTATTGATATAACTTGTAATATGAGCACAAGAATAGGAGCGCTATTGATATAACTTGTAATATGAGCACAAGAATAGGAGCGCTATTGATATAACTTGTAATATGAGCACAAGAATAGGAGCGCTATTGATATAACTTGTAATATGAGCACAAGAATAGGAGCGCTATTGATATAACTTGTAATATGAGCACAAGCATAGGAGCGCTATTGATATAACTTGTAATATGAGCACAAGAATAGGAGCGTTATTGATATAACTTGTAATATGAGCACAAGAATAGGAGCGCTATTGATATAACTTGTAAGATGAGCACAAGAATAGGAGCGCTATTGATATAACTTGTAATATGAGCACAAGAATAGGAGCGCTATTGATATAAATTGTATTATAAGCACAAGAATAGGAGCGCTATTGATATAACTTGTAATATGAGCACAAGAATAGGAGCGTTATTGATATAACTTGTAATATGAGCACAAGAATAGGAGCGCTATTGATATAACTTGTAATATGAGCACAAGAATAGGAGCGTTATTGATATAACTTGTAATATGAGCACAAGAATAGGAGCTCTATTAATATAACTTTTAATATGAGCACAAGAATAGGAGCGCTATTGATATAAATTGTAATATGAGCACAAGAATAGGAGCGCTATTGATATAAATTGTATTATAAGCACAAGAATAGGAGCGCTATTGATATAACTTGTAATATGAGAACAAGAATAGGAGCGCTAATGATATAACTTGTAATATGAGCACAAGAATAGGAGCGCTATTGATTTAACTTTTAATATGAGCACAAGATTAGGAGCGCTATTGATATAACTTGTAATATGAGCACAAGAATAGTAGCGCTATTGATATAACTTGTAATATGAGCACAAGAATAGGAGCACTAATGATATAACTTGTAATATGAGCATAAGAATAGGAGCGCTATTGATATAACTTGTAATATGAGCACAAGATTAGGAGCGCTATTGATTTAACTTGTAATATGAGCACAAGAATAGGAGCGCTATTGATATAACTTGTAATATGAGCACAAGATTAGGAACACTATTGATAGAACTTGTAATATGAGCACAAGAATAGGAGCGCTAATGATATAACTTGTAATATGAGCACAAGAATAAGAGCGCTATTGATATAACTTGTAATATGAGCACAAGAATAGGAGAGCTAATGATATAACTTGTAATATGAGCACAAAAATAGGAGCGCTATTGATATAACTAGTAATATGAGCACAAGAATAGGAGCGCTAATGATATAAATAGTAATATGAGCACAAGAATAGGAGCGCTATTGATATAACTTGTAAGATGAGCGCAAGAATTGGAGCACTTGTGATTTAACTTGTAATATGAGCACAAGAATAGGAGTGCTATTGATATAACTTGTAATATGAGCACAAGAATAGGAGCGCTATTTATATAACTTGTAATATGAGCACAAGAATAGGAGCACTAATGATATAACTTGTAATATGAGCACAAGAATAGGAGCGCTATTGATATAACTTGTAATATGAGTACAAGAATAGGAGCGCTATTGATATAACTTTTAATATGAGCACAAGAATAGGAGCGCTATTGATATAACTTGTAATATGAGCACAAGAATAGGAGCGCTATTGATATAACTTGTAATATGAGCACAAGAATAGGAGCACTATTGATATAAATTGTAATATGCGCACAAGAATAGGAGCGCTATTGATATAACTTGTAATATGAGCACAAGCATAGGAGCGCTATTGATATAACTTGTAATATGAGCACAAGAATAGGAGCGCTATTGATATAACTTGTAATATGACCACAGGAATAGGAGCGCTATTGATATAACTTGTAATATGAGCACAAGAATAGGAGCTCTATTAATATAACTTGTAATATGAGCACAAGAATAGGAGCTCTATTAATATAACTTTTAATATGAGCACAAGAATAGGAGCGCTATTGATATAACTTGTAATATGAGCACAAGAATAGGAGCGCTATTGATATAAATTGTATTATAAGCACAAGAATAGGAGCGCTATTTATATAACTTGTAATATGAGCACAAGAATAGGAGCTCTATTGATATAACTTGTAATATGAGCACAAGAATAGGAGCGCTATTGATATAACTTGTAATATGAGAACAAGAATAGGAGCGCTAATGATATAACTTGTAATATGAGCACAAGAATAGGAGCGCTATTGATTTAACTTTTAATATGAGCACAAGAATAGGAGCGCTATTGATTTAGCTTTTAATATGAGCACAAGATAAGGAGCGCTATTGATATAACTTGTAATATGAGAACAAGAATAGGAGCGCTAATGATATAACTTGTAATATGAGCACAAGAATAGGAGCGCTATTGATTTAACTTTTAATATGAGCACAAGATTAGGAGCGCTATTGATATAACTTGTAATATGAGCACAAGAATAGTAGCGCTATTGATATAACTTGTAATATGAGCACAAGAATAGGAGCACTAATGATATAACTTGTAATATGAGCATAAGAATAGGAGCGCTATTGATATAACTTGTAATATGAGCACAAGATTAGGAGCGCTATTGATTTAACTTGTAATATGAGCACAAGAATAGGAGCGCTATTGATATAACTTGTAATATGAGCACAAGATTAGGAACACTATTGATAGAACTTGTAATATGAGCACAAGAATAGGAGCGCTAATGATATAACTTGTAATATGAGCACAAGAATAAGAGCGCTATTGATATAACTTGTAATATGAGCACAAGAATAGGAGAGCTAATGATATAACTTGTAATATGAGCACAAGAATAGGAGCGCTATTGATATAACTAGTAATATGAGCACAAGAATAGGAGCGCTAATGATATAAATAGTAATATGAGCACAAGAATAGGAGCGCTATTGATATAACTTGTAAGATGAGCGCAAGAATTGGAGCACTTGTGATTTAACTTGTAATATGAGCACAAGAATAGGAGTGCTATTGATATAACTTGTAATATGAGCACAAGAATAGGAGCGCTATTTATATAACTTGTAATATGAGCACAAGAATAGGAGCACTAATGATATAACTTGTAATATGAGCACAAGAATAGGAGCGCTATTGATATAACTTGTAATATGAGTACAAGAATAGGAGCGCTATTGATATAACTTTTAATATGAGCAAAAGAATAGGAGCGCTATTGATATAACTTGTAATATGAGCACAAGAATAGGAGCGCTATTGATATAACTTGTAATATGAGCACAAGAATAGGAGCGCTATTGATATAAATTGTAATATGCGCACAAGAATAGGAGCGCTATTGATATAACTTGTAATATGAGCACAAGCATAGGAGCGCTATTGATATAACTTGTAATATGAGCACAAGAATAGGAGCGCTATTGATATAACTTGTAATATGACCACAAGAATAGGAGCGCTATTGATATAACTTGTAATATGAGCACAAGAATAGGAGCTCTATTAATATAACTTGTAATATGAGCACAAGAATAGGAGCTCTATTAATATAACTTTTAATATGAGCACAAGAATAGGAGCGCTATTGATATAACTTGTAATATGAGCACAAGAATAGGAGCGCTATTGATATAAATTGTATTATAAGCACAAGAATAGGAGCGCTATTTATATAACTTGTAATATGAGCACAAGAATAGGAGCTCTATTGATATAACTTGTAATATGAGCACAAGAATAGGAGCGCTATTGATATAACTTGTAATATGAGAACAAGAATAGGAGCGCTAATGATATAACTTGTAATATGAGCACAAGAATAGGAGCGCTATTGATTTAACTTTTAATATGAGCACAAGAATAGGAGCGCTATTGATTTAACTTTTAATATGAGCACAAGATAAGGAGCACTATTGATATAACTTGTAATATGAGCACAAGAATAGGAGCGCTATTGATATAACTTGTAATATGAGCACAAGATTAGGAGCGCTATTGATTTAACTTGTAATATGAGCACAAGAATAGGAGCGCTATTGATATAACTTGTAATATGAGCACAAGATTAGGAACACTATTGATAGAACTTGTAATATGAGCACAAGAATAGGAGCGCTATTGATAGAACTTGTAATATGAGAACAAGAATAGGAGCGCTAATGATATAACTTGTAATATGAGCACAAGAATAGGAGCGCTATTGATTTAACTTTTAATATGAGCACAAGAATAGGAGCGCTATTGATTTAACTTTTAATATGAGCACAAGATAAGGAGCACTATTGATATAACTTGTAATATGAGCACAAGAATAGGAGTGCTATTGATATAACTTGTAATATGAGCACAAGAATAGGAGCACTAATGATATAACTTGCAATATGAGCACAAGAATAGGAGCGCTATTGATATAAATTGTAATATGAGCACAAGAAAAGGAGCTAATGATATAACTTGTAATATGAGCACAAGCATAGGAGCACTATTGATATAACTTGTAATATGAGCACAAGAATAGGAGCACTAATGATATAACTTGTAATATGAGCACAAGAATAGGAGCGCTATTGATATAACTTGTAATATGAGCACAAGAATAGGAGCTCTATTAATATAACTTTTAATATGAGCACAAGAATAGGAGCGCTATTGATATAACTTGTAATATGAGCACAAGAATAGGAGCGCTATTGATATAAATTGTAATATGAGCACAAGATTAGGAACACTATTGATATAACTTGTAATATGAGAACAAGAATAGGAGCGCTATTGATATAAATTGTAATATGAGCACAAGATTAGGAACACTATTGATATAACTTGTAATATGAGCACAAGAATAGGAGCGTTATTGATATAACTTGTAATATGAGCACAAGAATAGGAGCGCTATTGATATAACTTGTAAGATGAGCACAAGAATAGGAGCTCTATTAATATAACTTTTAATATGAGCACAAGAATAGGAGCGCTATTGATATAACTTGTAATATGAGCACAAGAATAGGAGCGCTATTGATATAAATTGTATTATAAGCACAAGAATAGGAGCGCTATTGATATAACTTGTAATATGAGAACAAGAATAGGAGCGCTAATGATATAACTTGTAATATGAGCACAAGAATAGGAGCGCTATTGATTTAACTTTTAATATGAGCACAAGATTAGGAGCGCTATTGATATAACTTGTAATATGAGCACAAGAATAGTAGCGCTATTGATATAACTTGTAATATGAGCACAAGAATAGGAGCACTAATGATATAACTTGTAATATGAGCATAAGAATAGGAGCGCTATTGATATAACTTGTAATATGAGCACAAGATTAGGAGCGCTATTTATATAACCTGTAATATGAGCACAAGAATAGGAGCACTAATGATATAACTTGTAATATGAGCACAAGAAAAGGAGCGCTATTGATATAACTTGTAATATGAGTACAAGAATAGGAGCGCTATTGATATAACTTTTAATATGAGCACAAGAATAGGAGCGCTATTGATATAACTTGTAATATGAGCACAAGAATAGGAGCGCTATTGATATAACTTGTAATATGAGCACAAGAATAGGAGTGCTATTGATATAAATTGTAATATGCGCACAAGAATAGGAGCGCTATTGATATAACTTGTAATATGAGCACAAGAATAGGAGCGCTATTGATATAACTTGTAATATGACCACAAGAATAGGAGCGCTATTGATATAACTTGTAATATGAGCACAAGAATAGGAGCTCTATTAATATAACTTGTAATATGAGCACAAGAATAGGAGCTCTATTAATATAACTTTTAATATGAGCACAAGAATAGGAGCGCTATTGATATAACTTGTAATATGAGCACAAGAATAGGAGCTCTATTAATATAACTTGTAATATGAGCACAAGAATAGGAGCGCTATTGATATAACTTGTAATATGAGTACAAGAATAGGAGCGCTATTGATATAACTTTTAATATGAACACAAGAATAGGAGCGCTATTGATATAACTTGTAATATGAGCACAAGAATAGGAGCGCTATTGATATAACTTGTAATATGAGCACAAGAATAGGAGTGCTATTGATATAAATTGTAATATGCGCACAAGAATAGGAGCGCTATTGATATAACTTGTAATATGAGCACAAGAATAGGAGCGCTATTGATATAACTTGTAATATGACCACAAGAATAGGAGCGCTATTGATATAACTTGTAATATGAGCACAAGAATAGGAGCTCTATTAATATAACTTGTAATATGACCACAAGAATAGGAGCTCTATTAATATAACTTTTAATATGAGCACAAGAATAGGAGCGCTATTGATATAACTTGTAATATGAGCACAAGAATAGGAGCGCTATTGATATAAATTGTATTATAAGCACAAGAATAGGAGCGCTATTTATATAACTTGTAATATGAGCACAAGAATAGGAGCTCTATTGATATAACTTGTAATATGAGCACAAGAATAGGAGCGCTATTGATATAACTTGTAATATGAGAACAAGAATAGGAGCGCTAATGATATAACTTGTAATATGAGCACAAGAATAGGAGCGCTATTGATTTAACTTTTAATATGAGCACAAGAATAGGAGCGCTATTGATTTAACTTTTAATATGAGCACAAGATAAGGAGCACTATTAATATAACTTGTAATATGAGCACAAGAATAGGAGCTCTATTAATATAACTTTTAATATGAGCACAAGAATAGGAGCGCTATTGATATAACTTGTAATATGAGCACAAGAATAGGAGCGCTATTGATATAAATTGTATTATAAGCACAAGAATAGGAGCGCTATTTATATAACTTGTAATATGAGCACAAGAATAGGAGCTCTATTGATATAACTTGTAATATGAGCACAAGAATAGGAGCGCTATTGATATAACTTGTAATATGAGAACAAGAATAGGAGCGCTAATGATATAACTTGTAATATGAGCACAAGAATAGGAGCGCTATTGATTTAACTTTTAATATGAGCACAAGATAAGGAGCACTATTGATATAACTTGTAATATGAGCACAAGAATAGGAGTGCTATTGATATAACTTGTAATATGAGCACAAGAATAGGAGCACTAATGATATAACTTGTAATATGAGCACAAGAATAGGAGCGCTATTGATATAAATTGTTATATGAGCACAAGAAAAGGAGCTAATGATATAACTTGTAATATGAGCACAAGCATAGGAGCACTATTGATATAACTTGTAATATGAGCACAAGAATAGGAGCACTAATGATATAACTTGTAATATGAGCACAAGAATAGGAGCGCTATTGATATAACTTGTAATATGAGCACAAGAATAGGAGCTCTATTAATATAACTTTTAATATGAGCACAAGAATAGGAGCGCTATTGATATAACTTGTAATATGAGCACAAGAATAGGAGCGCTATTGATATAAATTGTAATATGAGCACAAGATTAGGAACACTATTGATATAACTTGTAATATGAGCACAAGAATAGGAGCGCTATTGATATAACTTGTAATAAGAGCACAAGAATAGGAGCTAGTGATATAACTTGTAATATGAGCACAAGAATAGGAGCACTATTGATAACTTGTAATATGAGCACAAGAATAGGAGCGCTATTGATATAAATTGTAATATGAGCACAAGAATAGGAGCGCTATTGATATAACTTGTAATATGAGCACAAGCATAGGAGCGCTATTGATATAACTTGTAATATGAGCACAAGAATAGGAGCGCTATTGATATAACTTGTAATATGAGCACAAGAATAGGAGCGCTATTGATATAACTTGTAATATGACCACAAGAATAGGAGCGCTATTGATATAACTTGTAATATGAGCACAAGAATAGGAGCTCTATTAATATAACTTGTAATATGAGCACAAGAATAGGAGCTCTATTAATATAACTTTTAATATGAGCACAAGAATAGGAGCGCTATTGATATAACTTGTAATATGAGCACAAGAATAGGAGCGCTATTGATATAAATTGTATTATAAGCACAAGAATAGGAGCGCTATTTATATAACTTGTAATATGAGCACAAGAATAGGAGCTCTATTGATATAACTTGTAATATGAGCACAAGAATAGGAGCGCTATTGATATAACTTGTAATATGAGAACAAGAATAGGAGCGCTAATGATATAACTTGTAATATGAGCACAAGAATAGGAGCGCTATTGATTTAACTTTTAATATGAGCACAAGAATAGGAGCGCTATTGATTTAACTTTTAATATGAGCACAAGATAAGGAGCACTATTGATATAACTTGTAATATGAGCACAAGAATAGGAGCACTAATGATATAACTTGTAATATGAGCACAAGAATAGGAGCACTATTGATATAAATTGTAATATGAGCACAAGAAAAGGAGCTAATGATATAACTTGTAATATGAGCACAAGCATAGGAGCACTATTGATATAACTTGTAATATGAGCACAAGAATAGGAGCACTAATGATATAACTTGTAATATGAGCACAAGAATAGGAGCGCTATTGATATAACTTGTAATATGAGCACAAGAATAGGAGCTCTATTAATATAACTTTTAATATGAGCACAAGAATAGGAGCGCTATTGATATAACTTGTAATATGAGCACAAGAATAGGAGCGCTATTGATATAAATTGTAATATGAGCACAAGATTAGGAACACTATTGATATAACTTGTAATATGAGCACAAGAATAGGAGCGCTATTGATATAACTTGTAATAAGAGCACAAGAATAGGAGCTAGTGATATAACTTGTAATATGAGCACAAGAATAGGAGCACTATTGATAACTTGTAATATGAGCACAAGAATAGGAGCGCTATTGATATAACTTGTAATATGAGCACAAGAATAGGAGCGCTATTGATATAACTTGTAATATGAGCACAAGAATAGGAGCGCTATTGATATAACTTGTAATATGAGCACAAGAATAGGAGCTCTATTAATATAACTTTTAATATGAGCACAAGAATAGGAGCGCTATTGATATAACTTGTAATATGAGCACAAGAATAGGAGTGCTATTGATATAAATTGTATTATAAGCACAAGAATAGGAGCGCTATTTATATAACTTGTAATATGAGCACAAGAATAGGAGCGCTATTGATATAACTTGTAATAGGAGCGCTATTGATATAACTTGTAATATGAGCACAAGAATACGAGCGCTATTGATATAACTTGTAATATAAGCACTATTGATTTAACTTGTAATATGAGTACAAGAATAGGAGCACTATTGATATAAACTGTAATATGAGTACAAGAATAGGAGCTCTATTGATATAACTTGTAATATGAGCACAAGAATAGGAGCGCTATTGATATAACCTGTAATATGAGCACAAGAATAGGAGCTCTATTGATATAACCTGTAATATGAGCACAAGAATAGGAGCTCTATTGATATAACTTTTAATATGAGCACAAGAATAGGAGCGCTATTGATATAACTTTTAATATGAGCATAAGAATAGGAGCGCTATTGATATAACTTGTAATATGAGCACAAGAATAGGAGCGCTAATGATATAACTTTTAATATGAGCAGAAGAATAGGAGCGCTATTGATATAACCTGTAATATGAATACAAGAATAGGAGCGCTAATGATATAACTTGTAATATGAGCACAAGAATAGGAGCTCTATTGATATAACTTGTAATATGAGCACAAGAATAGGAGCTCTATTGATTTAACTTGTAATATGAGTACAAGAATAGGAGAGCTATTGATATAACTTGTAATATGAGCACAAGAATAGGAATGCTATTGATATAACTTGTAATATGAGCACAAGATTAGGAACACTATTGATATAACTTGTAATATGAGCACAAGAATAAGAGCGCTATTGATATAACTTGTAATATGAGTACAAGAATAGGAGCGCTAATGATATAACTTGTAATATGAGCACAAGAATAGGAGCTCTATTGATATAACTTGTAATATGAGCACAAGAATAGGAGCTCTATTGATATAACTTGTAATATGAGCACAAGAATAGGAGAGCTATTGATATAAATTGTAATATAAGCACAAGAATAGGAGCGCTAATGATATAACTTAATATGAGCACAAGAATAGGAGCGCTATTGATATAACTTGTAATATGAGTACAAGAATAGGAGCGCTAATGATATAACTTGTAATATGAGCACAAGAATAGGAGCTCTATTGATATAACTTGTAATATGAGCACAAGAATAGGAGCTCTATTGATATAACTTGTAATATGAGCACAAGAATAGGAGCTCTATTAATATAACTTGTAATATGAGCACAAGAATAGGAGCTCTATTGATATAACTTGTAATATGAGCACAAGAATAGGAGCTCTATTATATAACTTGTAATATGAGTACAAGAATAGGAGCTCTATTTTTTAAATAACAAACTTTATTGATTCCAAAACAAGGGCAGTTTTTTCACTATATAATGGAGTCACAGCTCCACATACAGTGTACATTCAGGTTGGTTAATTTTTTTAAATTAATTATCATACAAACAATAGACGACAAAAAAAAACCCATAAATAGAGAACCCCTCCCCATAAATAATACCATATTTAATTGAACACACTTCCACTATTAGCTCATAATGTTGTCATCCTGACAAGGGACACTATACAGTCTTTTACATCATATATTCATGTTAGTGTAATCCTTTTTCTATAATGTATTGAATTTAAAATTCAAGATATCATTTTTCTGATTCCCGCAATGTCTCACTTATGCAAGATTCAATCTACGCTTAACATGTTAAAGATCAAAATAAAAAAAGGAGGGGAAACCCCCCTCCCTCCACGCCCCGTCTCTCTCCAGCTTCCTCTAAGGGTCCGGCATCAGGTCTACATTCTATAGTGACTAGACTACTGGCCTTCTAATATTCATCCAATGCTGTGGGAGGGAACCTTCCAGAACTAACTCCTGGAAAGTCTCCAATCTCATAAATGTGTCAAGGTATTGACCAAGTTAAAATAATTCTTCTCTATTTAGAGAGAAAAAAACTTTAGATGCAGTTTAGAAAATAAGCTCATTTCATGATGAAGTTTAATAACTAGTTCATTGACACTAAGGAGTGTTGGTGCCTTCCAACCCTTTAATATTAGATTCCTGACAGCTAGTATAGTAGTATTAATGAGCGTTTGATCTCCAGCGTTGGGAGAATCACTGTACAGAAAAAATAAACATGGGTGCTAGTAATAGATATCTTGTTATCTAAGAACTTATTTAACCAGAAAACAAAAATTATGCTTACCAGATAATTTAATTTCCTTCTGTATAAGAAGAATCCACAGCTTCATTCCTTACTGTTGGGAAATAGTGAACCTGGCCACCAGGAGGAGGCAAAGACACCCCAGCCAAACGCTTAAATACCTCTCTCACTTCCCCCATCCCCCAGTCATTCTGCCAAGGGAACAAGGAAAAGTAGGAGAAATATCAGGGTATAAATGGTGCCAGAAGAAACATAATTTAGGGCGCCGCACATCGGAGAACATGGGCAGGGGCCGTGGACTCTCCTTATAGAGAAGGAAATTAAATTATCTGGTAAGCATAATTTATGTTTTCCTTCTTAATATAAGGAGAGTCCATGGCTTCATTATTTACTGTTGGGAAACGTATACCAAAGCTCTAGAGGACACTGAATGATAACGGGAGGGACAAAAAAGAGACGGACCCTAATCTGAGGGCACTACAGCCTGCAAAACCTCTCCCCCGAAGGCTGCTTCAGCTGAAGCAAAAACATCAAACTTGTAGAATTTAGAAAAAGTGTGTAAGGAGAACAAGGTAGCCACCTTACAAATCTGACCCATAGAGGCCTTGTTCTTAAAGGCCTAAGAGGAAGCCACTGCTCTAGTAGAATGAGCCGTAATTCTCTAAGGAGGTCTATGTCCCGCTGTCTCATAAGATAAGGGGATAAGACTCCTCAACCAAAAAGATAAGGAAGTCAAAGAGACCTTCTGACCCCTACGCTTCCCAGAATATGCCACAAACAAGGAAGAAGTTTGTCTAAAATCCTTTGTAGCCTCAAGATAAAACTTCAAGGCACGAACCACGTCCAAATTATTAAGTAAACGTTCCTTCGGAGAAGGATTAGGACACAAAGAAGGGACCACAATCTCTTGATTGATGTTGCTGTCCGACACGATTTTAGGGAGAAACCCTAACTTAGTACGCAGGACAGCCTTATCCGAATGGAACACCAGATAAGGAGCCTCACATTACAAGTCAGCAATCTCAGATACTCGGCGCACTGAAGCAATGGCCAGTAGAAAAAGAACCTTCCAGGACAACAACTTAATGTTAATTTTATGCATAGGCTCAAATGGAACATGTTGCAAAACTTTAAGAACAGATTCAGACTCCAAGGGGGAGCCAAAGATATGAACACACGTCTGATCCTAATCAGAGCCTCAACAAAAGACTGAACAGATACCTTCTTGTGCAGTAAAACAGACAAGGCCGAAATCTGTCCCATCAGGGAACTGACCGAAAGACCCTTCTCCAGTCTATCCTGGAGAAACAATAGAATTCTGGCAAACTTAACTTTATACCAGGGAAATCCACGCTCTTCACACCAGAATAAGTAGGTTCTCCACACCTTATGATAGATGCGACGAGTAACTGACTTACGAGCTTGAATGACAGTATCAATAACTCTCTCAGAAAAGCCTCTCTTGGCAAGGACTAAGCGTTCAATCCCCATGTAGTCAGCCACAGAGAATCTAGATTTCGTTGAACAAAATGACCTTGTTCCAGCAGATCACTGCGACAAGGTAACTTCCATGGAGGAGAAGATGACATCCTTACTAGATCCGCGAACCATGTCCTTCGCGGCCACGATGGAGCAATCAGTATCACTGACGCCTGCTCCTGCTTGATGCGGGGCACTACCTGAGGAAGGAGTGGTAACGGCGGAAAAAGGTAGATTAGACTGAACCTCCAAGGCACCGTTAATGCATCTATTAGCTCCGCCTGAGGATCCCTGGACCTCAACCCATATCTGGGTAGCTTGGTATTGAGATGGATACCAAGTGATCTTTCTCCGGCGTCCCCCACATATTGCTTATCTCCGCAAACACTTCAGGATGGAGAGACCATTCCACCAGATGAAAGGATTGTTTGCTGAGAAAATCCGCTTCCTAGTTGTCCACACCCGGAATGTGGATTGCTAACAGCTGTGGGCCTCCGCCCACTCCAGAATCCAAAATACTTCCCTCATTGCTAGAGAGCTTCTCGTTTCCCCCCTGAGGGTTGATATAAGCCACCAAGGTTATGTTGTCCGATTGGAATCTGATAAACCCAGAAGAGCCCAAGCCTTCAGAGCATTGTAGATTGCTCGAAGTTCCAGAATGTTGATCGGGAGGGAGCGTTCCTCCTGAGACCACAGGCCCTGTGCCTTCTTGGCACCCCAAACAGCTCCCCATCCTGAGAGACTCGCGTCCGTAGTCACAATCTCCCAGGATGGTCTTAGAAAGGATGTCCCTCGGGACAGATGATCTGGACAGAGCCACCAAAGAGTGATTCTCTCGACCGGCAGTCCAGGGAAATCTGTTGAGACAGATCCAAATGATCGCCATTCCACTGTCTCAGCATGCACAGTTGTAATGGTCTGAGACGGAACCTGGCAAAGGGAATTATGTCCATGCTGGACACCATGAGACCAATTACCACCATACACTGAGCCACAGATGGCCTTAAGGAGGTCTGGAGGGCAAGACATGCTGAAGCTAGCTTGCAACGTCTCTGGTCAGTTAGAAGTATCCTCATGGGTATGGAGTCTATTATAGTACCCAGGAATTCTACCCTGGTGCTTGGAATAAGAGAACTCTTCTCTAAGTTCATCTTCCACCCATGTGATCGAAGAAGGGAGAGAAGAGATACCGAATGGTCTTCCGCCATACAAAAGGATGGTGCTTGAACCAGAATGTCGTCTAAGTAGGGAGCTACTGCTATACCTTGGGTTCTGGTGACGGCCAGGAGAGCCCCTAGAACCTTTGCAAAGATTCTTGGCGCAGTAGCTAGACCAAATGGAAGTGCAATGAACTGGAAGTGCTGATCCAGGAGCGTAAACCTTAGGAACTGGAAGTGAAGGTAGGCATCCTTCAGATCTATAGTGGTCATGAACTGTCCTTCCTTAACTAGAGGAAGGATGGACCTTATTGTCTCCATTTTGAATGAGGGGACATTAAGAAACTTGTTTAAGCACTTTAGGTCCAGAATCGGGCGGAAAGTTCACCCTTCTTTGGGACCACAAACAGGTTTGAGTAACATTCCAAACCTCTTTCTGTGATAGGCACCAGGACAAGGATCCCTAAGAGGACAGATCCCGCACGGACCCCAGAAAGGCTTCCCTCTTTTCTGGTTTTGAAGACAGGCTTGAGAGGAGAAATCTGCCCTTGGGTGGGTGATATTTGAAACCTATTTTGTATCCCTGATCTACGACCTCCAGGACCCATCGATCCTGCACGTCCCTGAACCAAGCGTCTGAAAACAGCGACAGTCTGCCCCCTGCGCGAACCAGCGCCGGATCAGGGGCCGCCCCTTCATGCCGACTTTTTCTTGGCGGGCTTCTTGTTCTGCTTAGATTTATTCCAGGATTGAGTCAGCTTTCAAGTGCACTTGGTTTGCTCGGGCCTAGAGGAGGCCTGCTGACGTTGGGACTTTTTAGAACAAAAGGAACGAAAATTAGGACCTTGTCCCTTAGATTTGTTCTTTCTTTCCTGCAGTAGGAAGGCACCCTTGCCTCCTGTAACCTTGGAGATAATGGAGTCCAGGCCTGGACCAAATAAAATATTTCCCATAAAGGGGAGGGAAAGTAGTCTAGACTTAGAAGTCATGTCCGCAGGCCAGGACTTCAGCCAGAGCGACCGATGGGTCTGCACTGAGAAACCAGATATTTTAGCATTCAGGCGAATAATCTGCATGTTTGCATCACAGATATAATAATTAGCAATTCTCAAAGCTTTAATCCTTTCTTGGATAAAATCAAGGGGACCCTCCACCTCGATCAAATCCGCTAAGGAGTCACACCAGTAGGTCGCAGCTCCAGCAACCGAGGAACAGCCGCTGCCGGTTGAAATAAATATCCCGTATGCTGAAACATTTTCCTGAGAAAAGTTTCCATCTTCTTATCTATCAGCTCTCTGAAAGACGAACTATTCTCAAGAGGGATAGTAGTACGTGTAGCTAACGTGGAGATAGCGCAATCCACCTTAGGGACGGAACCCCACAACTCCAGCTGAGAGTCAGGGACCGGGAATAATTTTTTAAAGGCAGACAATGGGGAAAAGGAAGATCCAATTCTATCCCACTCGTTCTTAATAATGTTCGCCATCTTTACAGGTACAGGAAAAGTTAGTGGCACTACCCTGTCCTCGTACACATTCTAATTTAGGGATCAAAGGTTCATCAGGCAACTTGGCCTCTGGAACCACTAATGTCGACAGAACCTCCTTTAGAAGAAAATGTGTTTAATCTTAAATCTAAAGGCTGGCTCCTCCACAGCCGGAGGCCTAGACGTAGCAGACTCTGATCCAGAAATTTCACCTTCTGAAGACCCAGAGTGTGACCCATCCTGGGATACTATCAGGGTGCCAGGAATCAGACAGACGAGAAGTGCAAAAATAATCACACCTTTATTCATAGCAAAAAATAATAAAAAGTCCACAAGTTAAATAACAAGCCAGGAGTCAAAACCAGAGCTGGTAGTCAGACGAGCCGAGTCAGGAGCCAAAGCGAATAGTCAGACGAGCCGGAATCAGGAACAAGGAAAACAGCAGAGTCAGGAACAAGCCAGGGATCAGGAACCAGGAAGGACGTCAGGCAGCCAGTTAATACACAGGAACTCTCATAAAACAGGTCTGAGACAACGCAAAGGCAAAGCATACTGAACAGAGGCCCTTTAAATAATAAGTGATGACATCACAATTCTGAGACTGCATCCTGTCTCACATAGATGATGCACACCAGTCTGGCCATAAAAGGAAGTGTAGGATATGAGCAGCATCCCCCACAATGCACCATAGTCAGGAAGAGAGGTGAGTAAAATGGCTGCCAGCAGCACATGGCAAACAACAGGGAAAAAACCCTGACAGATACATGAAAAGCAGACAAATCTAATAAATCACTGGATGTCCCCTGGACCGGAGGGCTATCTTTAATTTTTCACTTGGCAGGGCGAGGTAAAGCACTAAGAGCCTCAGACACCACCGTCTTCAACTGCGCGGTAAAGTCCGATGGTAAAAGGCTCCCTCCAAACGGAGGATCAGGCGTGCTACGGGAAGCTGCATGTGACAATGGAGATGACTGATGGGTATGCACCTCACCGAACGGTGAGTCCTCAGAGGTGGATGGCTCAGTAGTACTACTAAAGCGGTTAACCTTCTTAGACATAATAACCTTGTTGATGCATATGGAACATAGTTGAGAGGGCGGGCACACCAAGGCCTCCTCACAAAATAGACAGGTATTAATATTAGGGATAGAGGGAGTACCCTCAAGCATATCAGAATCCTCCTTAGCTTGCGCTAACAGTAGGATACAGAATAAATTAACTTTTTATTTAATACAAAACGGTACCTTTTTTCTCCCAATGACTGGGGCACTTACCACCTCCTAGACCCAGGCAACCAGAGAAAGAAGCGACCTCTCCGACAGCTAGCTCGGTCAGGAAAGAGAAAACGAAAGTGTGACCACACCCAGTCACGTGGTGCACAAGGCAGGACTGCCCCAGCTATGAGAAAAAGCGCGCCAAGACATCAAGCTGTGCAGCGTTCAAAGTGAAAGTAAAAACCTGTATGTTCCGTTACTGCATAACAACAGTCTATGAGCCCCCAAAAATAATTCTCACACATAAAGCAGCATAAAATCAAAAGTAACACATTTGATTAATCCCCACTGTTCAATAACCTCCCTCAGGAGATATTAACCCATGATTCTATGAAGATAAAGGGAGTCACACTGTGACCCTGTCTTCAGCAATTTCAACATAAGTAAAAAACATAATTTATGTAAGAACTTACCTGATAAATTCATTTCTTTCATATTAGCAAGAGTCCATGAGCTAGTGACGTATGGGATATACATTCCTACCAGGAGGGGCAAAGTTTCCCAAACCTCAAAATGCCTATAAATACACCCCTCACCACACCCACAATTCAGTTTAACGAATAGCCAAGAAGTGGGGTGATAAGAAAAAAGTGCGAAAGCATATAAAATAAGGAATTGGAATAATTGTGCTTTATACAAAAAATCATAACCACCACAAAAAAGGGCGGGCCTCATGGACTCTTGCTAATATGAAAGAAATGAATTTATCAGGTAAGTTCTTACATAAATTATGTTTTCTTTCATGTAATTAGCAAGAGTCCATGAGCTAGTGACGTATGGGATAATGACTACCCAAGATGTGGATCTTTCCACACAAGAGTCACTAGAGAGGGAGGGATAAAATAAAAACAGCCAATTCCTGCTGAAAATAATCCACACCCAAAATAAAGTTTAATGAAAAACATAAGCAGAAGATTCAAACTGAAACCGCTGCCTGAAGTACTTTTCTACCAAAAACTGCTTCAGAAGAAGAAAATACAACAAAATGGTAGAATTTGGTAAAGGTATGCAAAGAGAACCAAGTTGCCACTTTGCAAATCTGATCAACCGAAGCTTCATTCCTAAACGCCCAGGAAGTAGAAACTGACCTAGTAAAATGAGCTGTAATCCTATGAGGCGGAGTCTTACCCGACTCAAAATAGGCAAGATGAAATAAAGATTTCAACCAAGATGCCAAAGAAATGGCAGAAGTTTTCTGGCCTTTCTAAAACCGGAAAAGATAACAAATAAACCAGAAGTCTTTCGGAAAGACTTAATAGCTTCAACATAATATTTCAAAGCTCTAATAACATCCAAAGAATGCAACGATTTCTCCTTAGAATTCTTAGGATTAGGACATAATGAAGGAACCACAATGTCTCTACTAATGTTGTTGGAATTCACAACTTAGGTAAAAATTCAAAAGAAGTTCGCAACACCGCCTTATCCTGATGAAAAATCAGAAAAGGAGACTCACAAGAAAGAGCAGATAATTCAGAAACTCTTCTGGCAGAAGAGATGGCCAAAAGGAACAAAACTTTCCAAGAAAGTAATTTAATATCCAATGAATGCATAGGTTCAAATGGAGGAGCTTGAAGAGCCCCCAGAACCAAATTCAAACTCCAAGGAGGAGAAATTGACTTAATGACAGGCTTTATACGAACCAAAGCTTGTACAAAACAATGAATATCAGGAAGAATAGCAATCTTTCTGTTGAAAAAGAACAGAAAGAGCAGAGATTTGACCTTTCAAGGAACTTGCGGACAAACCCTTATCTAAACCATCCTGAAGAAATTGTAATATTCTCGGTATTCTAAAAGAATGCCAAGAAAAATGATGAGAAAGACACCAAGAAATATAAGTCTTCCAGACTCTATAATATATCTCTCTGGATACAGATTTACGAGCCTGTAACATAGTATTAATCACAGAGTCAGAGAAACCTCTTTGACCAAGAATCAAGCGTTCAATCTCCATACCTTTAAATTTAAGGATTTCAGATCCTGATGGAAAAAAGGACCTTGAGACAAAAGGTCTGGTCTTAACGGAAGAGTACACGGTTGGCAAGAGGCCATCCGGACAAGATCCTCATACCAAAACCTGTGAGGCCATGCCGGAGCTACCAGCAGAACAAACGAGCATTCCTTCAGAATCTTGGAGATTACTCTTGGAAGAAGAACTAGAGGCGGAAAGATATAGGCAGGATGATACTTCCAAGGAAGTGAAAATGCATCCACTGCCTCCGCCTGAGGATCCCGGGATCTGGACAGATACCTGGGAAGTTTCTTGTTTAGATGAGAAGCCATCAGATCTATTTCTGGAAGTTCCCACATTTGAACAATCTGAAGAAATACCTCTGGGTGAAGAGACCATTCGCCCGGATGCAACGTTTGGCGACTGAGATAATCCGCTTTCCAATTGTCCATACCTGGGATATAAACCGCAGAGATTAGACAGGAGCTGGATTCCGCCCAAACCAAAATTCGAGATACTTCTTTCATAGCCAGAGGACTGTGAGTCCCTCCTTGATGATTGATGTATGCCACAGATGTGACATTGTCTTATCTGAAAACAAATGAACAACTCTCTCTTCGGAAGAGGCCAAGACTGAAGAGCTCTGAAAATTGCACGGAGTTCCAAAATATTGATCGGAAATCTCACCTCCTGAGATTCCCAAACCCCTTGTGCCGTCAGATACCCCCATACAGCTCCCCAACCTGTAAAACTAGCATCTGTTGAGATTATAGTCCAGGTCGGAAGAACAAAGAAGCCCCCTGAACTAAACGATGGTGATCTGTCCACCATGTCAGAGAGTGTCATAAAATCGGTTTAAAGATATTAATTGAGATATCTTTGAGTAATCCCTGCACCATTGGTTCAGCATACAGAGCTGAAGAGGTCGCATGTAAAAACGAGCAAAGGAGATCGCATCTGATGCGGCAGTCCTAAGACCCAACATTTCCATGCATAAGGCTACCAAAGGGAATGATTGTGACTGAAGGTTTTGACAAGCTGATATCAATGTTAAACTTCTCTTGACTGACAAGGACAGAGTCATAGACACTGAATTTATCTAGAAACCTAAAAAGGTTACCCTTGTCTGAGGAATCAATGAACTGATTGGTAAATTGATCCTCCAACCATGAACTTGAAGAAACAACACAAGTCGATTCGTATGAGATTCTACGAAAATGAGAAGACTGAGCAAGTACCAAGATATCGTCCAAATAAGGAAATACCAAAACCCTATTCTCTGAATACAGAAAGAAGGGCACCGAGAACCTTTGAAAAAAATTCTTGGAACTGAGGCTAGGCCAAACGGTAGAGCCACAAAACTGGTAATGCTTGTCTAAAAAGAGAATCTCAGACACTAAAAGTAATCTGGATGAATCGGAATATGCAGATACACATCCTGTAAATCTATTGTAGACATATAATGCCCTTGCTAAACAAAAGGCAGGATAGTCCTACAGTAACCATCTTGAATGTTGGTATCCTAACATAACGATTCAATAATGATAGATCCAGAACTGGTCTGAAGGAATTGACCTTCTTTGGTACAATGAAGAGATAAAATAAAACCCCAGCCCCTGTTCCAGAACTGGAACTGGCATAAATACTCCAGCCAACTCTAGATCTGAAACACATTTCAGAAATGCTGAGCCTTGCTGTGTTAACTGGGACACGGGAAAGAAAAGAATCTCTTAGCAGGAGGCCTTAACTTGAAGCCAATTCTGTACCTTTCTGAAACAATGTTTCTGAAACCAGAGATTAAGAACGGAATTGATCCAAATTTCTTTGAAGAAAACGTAATCTGCCCCATACCAGCTGAGCTGGAATAAGGGCCGCACCTTCATAGGTACTTAGGAGCTGGCTATAGGTTTCTATAAAGCTCGGATATATTCCAAACTGGAAATAGTTTCCAAACTGATACCGCTCCTGAGGATGAAGGATCAGGCTTTTGTTCCTTGTTGTGAGGAAAGGAACGAAATGATTATTTACCCTGGAAAGAAAGGGAAAGCAAAGTTGACTTAGAAGACATGTCAGTATTCCAAGTTTAATCCATAAAGCTTTTCTAGCTAAAATAGCTAGAAACATATACCTGACATCAACTCTAATGATATCAAAAGATGGTATCACCAATAAAATTATTAGCATGTTATAGAATAATAATAATGCTATAAAATTATGATCTGTTACTTGTTGCGCTAAAGCTTCTAACCAAAAAGTTGAAGCTGCAGCAACATCCGCTAAAAATATAGCAGGTCTAAGAAGATTACCTGAACATAAGTAAGCTTTTCTTAGAAAGGATTCAATTTTCCTATCTAAAGGATCCTTAAATGAAGTACTATCTGCCATAGGAATAGTAGTACATTAGCAGGAGTAGAGACAGCCCCATAACCTTAGGGATTTTTGTCCCAAAAAACTCTAATCTGTCAGATGGCACAGGATATAATTTGCTTAAACGTCTAGAAGGAGTAAATAAATTACCCAAATTATTCCATTCCCTGGAAATTACTTCAGAAATAGCATCAGGGAGATAAAACACTTCTGGAATAACTACCTTATTTAAACGTTTACATTTAGTATCAAGAGGACCAGAATCCTCTATTTCTAATGCAAATAACACTTCTTTAAGTAAAGAACGAATAAATTCCATCTTGGACAAATACAAAGATTTATCAGCATCAAAATGATGATGTTCATTTAAAAATTCATCTGAAAAAAAGAGAATTTTTAAAAGACTTTTATGTATACTAGAAGGAGAAATAACAGACATAGCCTTCTTAATGGATTTAAAATAAATAAAATCTCTTATGTTATCAGGAACACTCTGAAAATTAGATGTTGACGGAACAGCAACAGGTAATGTAACAGTACTAAAGGAAATTTTATCTGCATTAATAAGTTTGACATGACATGCAATACAAATAACAGCTGGAGAAAACAGATACCAAAAGTTTATAACAGACTTAGCTTGGTAGCTCCAGCACTGTGCAGTGATTTTCCTGTAGTAACTTCTGACTCAGTTGCAACGTGGAACATCTTGCAATATGTAAAAGAAAAAAAACAACATATAAAGCAAAATTGATCAAATTCCTTAAATGACAGTTTCAGGAATGGGAAAAAAATGCCAGTGAACAAGCTTCTAGCAACCAGAAGCAATAAATAATGAGACTTAAATAATGTGGAGACAAAAATGACGCCCAAATTTTTTAGCGCCAAAAAAGACGCCCACATTATTTGGCGCCTAAATGCTTTTGGCGCCAAAAATGACGCCACATCCGGAACGCCGACATTTTTGGCGCAAAATAACGTCAAAGAATGACGCAACTTCCGGCGACACGTATGACGCCGGAAACGGAAATAGAATTTTTGCGCCAAAAAAGTCCGCGCCAAAAATGACGCAATAAAATGAAGCATTTTCAGCCCCCGCGAGCCTAACAGCCCACAGGGAAAAAGTCAAATTTTAAGGTAAAATATGTTAAATTAAAATGCATTATCCCAAATATGAAACTGACTGTCTGAAATAAGGAAAGTTGAACATTCTGAGTCAAGGCAAATAAATGTTTGAATACATATATTTAGAACTTTATAAACAAAGTGCCCAACCATAGCTAGGAGTGTCACAGAAAATAAGACTTACTTACCCCAGGACACTCATCTACATATAGCAGATAGCCAAACCAGTACTGAAACGAGAATCAGCAGAGGTAATGGTATATATAAGAGTATATCGTCGATCTGAAAAGGGAGGTAAGAGATGAATCTCTACGACCGATAACAGAGAACCTATGAAATAGACCCCGTAGAAGGAGATCACTGCATTCAAATAGGCAATACTCTCCTCACATCCCTCTGACATTCACTGCACGCTGAGAGGAAAACCGGGCTCCAACTTGCTGCGGAGCGCATATCAACGTAGAATCTAGCACAAACTTACTTCACCACCTCCATCGGAGGCAAAGTTTGTAAAACTGAATTGTGGGTGTGGTGAGGGGTGTATTTATAGGCATTTTGAGGTTTGGGAAACTTTGCCCCTCCTGGTAGGAATGTATATCCCATACGTCACTAGCTCATGGACTCTTGCTAATTACATGAAAGAAATTGAAACGATCTTACCAGAATCCGTGCTGTGGAACAGAAACACAGCCTCTCAAGTGTGACGGTCTTGTAGCATCGTTCCTGACATGGACTTGAGTGATGAAAGCAGATAGTGAAACTCGTCAATACTGGTTGCTTAAGGAGCTGTTAGCAGGCAGTCTGGATGTGTTTGTAGGAAGACTCTCCCTGCATCTCCAGACTCTAACTTTTGTCAATGCTCTCACTGAGAGGCTGACAAGACTACTTAAAACTCCAGTCCCATATCGAAAGGCATATACCCCTCCTGAAGAAAAACTCCAAATCTTCTGACACTTCTCTGCCATCCTCCTGTGATGAAAGGCAAAGAATAACTGGGGGGATGGGGGAAGTGGGAGGGGTATTTAAGCCTTTGGCTGGGGTGTCTTTGCCTCCTCCTGGTGGCCAGGTTCAGTATTTTCCAACAGTAAGGAATGAAGCCGTGGACTCTTCTTATATTAAGAAGGAAATTAACTTTATTCCAAAGTTGCCTAATTTTGGACATGTCCATATGTAATGCACAATATACACCAATTCCGCTTTACATTTAACGCATTCACTTTGTTGTTTATTTTTAGTCCATTTATAAATCCTAACTGAAGTAAGATAATAATTGTTAACTATTTTAAGCTGCAATTCTCTCTAGCTGTCTTTGTTGCGGTCTCTGACTGTTTGATACTTTTAATTATGTCTTGATCCGTTACTGTGGGAATGAGTGTCATTAACCTATTTTTGAGTTTTTTTTATATTAAATCGTCCCAATCTAGATAGAAGTATTTTGTACCAAAATGATACTGATCTAATACCTGCACTATATAGCTTGATACCATTAAAGATTTCCTGCGGTCCACAATCAAAACCAAATTTACGCAAAATCTGGAAGAAATAGTTCCTGACCTGCAAGTATGCAAAGAAGTTCCTAGGAGGAAGATGATATTTAGATGCAAACCTCTCATATGTTTGAATTGTTTCAGTATCTTCCTGTTTAAGTTGTGAGTTATATATTATTCCTTGTAGTCGCCACTCTTTGAATACCTTGTTGTATAATCCTGAAAATCTTGATTCCCTGTTATAGGGAGGAACTGTGACGCAGTGAAGTCGTGTCCTATTACGGCACAAAACCTCTGCCATGCTAGAATAATATTTAGAAATGTCCTCATATTACCGATTGTACTAGGTAGTCTCGCAGAGGGGCAATGCAATAATGCTTTTAAATCAAATGGTGCTACCAGCTCTGTTTCAATATCTAGGTATGTAACGCAATTAGATTCCGTAAACCAGTCAATCCCAAACTTAAACATAGCGATTCAGTTATAATACTTAATACTGGGCATTGAAAAGACACCAATTTTTTTTAACTGTATTAAATTATCAGTGGCTATAAGTGGGTTCTTATTACCCCACACAAAGGTAGAACATGCTGATTGAAATTTAGAGATATCCCACCTGAGGATAAATAGAGGAAGATTTTGTAAGCGCAGGAACATAGTAGTCTTTAATAACATAATTTTAGCCGAAAGATATAGTGTAAAATTCATCTATTCATTTCTTTTGCAAAATTCATAAAAAACTCTTAATAATTTAAAGCATACCAATCACTCAGACTCTTACTTAGCTTAATTCCTAAGGCCTAGATTTGGAGTTTGGCGGTAGCCGTGAAAACCAGCGTTAGAGGCTCCTAACGCTGGTTTTAGGCGAACTCCGGTATTTGGAGTCACTCAAAAAAGGGTCTAACGCTCACTTTTCAGCCGCGACTTTTCCATACCGCAGATCCCCTTACGTAAATTGCGTATCCTATCTTTTCAATGGGATCTTTCTTACTCCGGTATTTAGAGTCGTGTCTGAAGTGAGCGTTAGAAATCTAACGACAAAACTCCAGCTGCAGAAAAAAGTCAGTAGTTAAGAGCTTTCTGGGCTAACGCCGGTTCATAAAGCTCTTAACTACTGTGCCCTAAAGTACACTAACACCCATAAACTACCTATGTACCCCTAAACTGAGGTCCCCCCACATCGCCGCCACTCGATTAAATTTTTTTAACCCCTAATCTGCCGACCGCCACCTACGTTACCCCTAATCTGCTGCCCCTAACACCGCCGACCCCTGTATTATATTTATTAACCCCTAATCTGCCCCCCACAACGTCGCTGCCAACTACTTACAATAATTAACCCCTAATCTGCCGACCGGAGCTCACCGCTATTCTAATACATTTTTAAACCCCTAAAGCTAATTCTAACCCTAACCCTAACACCCCCCTAAGTTAAATATAATTTAAATCTAACGAAATAAATAAACTCTTATTAAATAACGTATTCCTATTTAAAACTAAATACTTACCTGTAAAATAAAACCTAATATAGCTACAATATAAATTAAAATTACATTGTAGCTATTTTAGGATTAATATTTATTTTACAGGCAACTTTTGTAATTATTTTAACCAGGTACAATAGCTATTAAATAGTTAAGAACTATTTAATAGTTACCTAGTTAAAATAATAACAAAATTACCTGTAAAATAAATCCTAACCTAAGTTACAATTAAACCTAACACTAGACTATCATTAAATTAATTAAATAAAATATCTACAATTACCTACAATTAAACCTAACACTACACTATCAATACATTAATTAAATAAAATACCTACAAATAACTACAATGAAATAAACTAACTAAAGTACAAAAAATAAAAAAGAACTAAGTTACAAAAAATAAAAAAATATTTACAAACATAAGAAAAATCTTACAACAATTTTAAACTAATTACACCTACTCTAAGCCCCCTAATAAAATAACAAAGCCCCCCAAAATAAAAAAAATGCCCTACCCTATTCTAAATTACTAAAGTTCAAAGCTCTTTTACCTTACCAGCCCTGAACAGGGGCCTTTGCGGGGCATGCCCCAAGAAGTTCAGCTCTTTTGCCTGTAAAAAAAAAAATACAATACCCCCCCACCAACATTACAACCCACCACCCACATACCCCTAATCTAACCCAAACCCCCCTTAAATAAACCTAACACTAAGCCCCTGAAGATCTTCCTACCTTGTCTTCACCCTGCCAGGTTCACCGATCGGTCCAGAAGAGCTGCTCCGATGTCCTGATCCAAGCCCAAGCGGGGGGCTGAAGATGTCCATGATCCGGTCGAAGTCTTCATCCAAGCGGGGCAGAAGAGGTCTTCCATCCGATTGAAGTCTTCATCCAGGCGGCATCTTCTATCGTCATCCATCCGGAGCGAAGCGGCAGCATCCTGAAGACCTCCGACGCAGAACATCCATCCTGCCCGACGACTGAACGACAAATGACGGTTCCTTTAAATGACGTCATCCAAGATGGCGTCCCTCGAATTCCAATTGGCTGATAGGATTCTATCAGCCAATCGGAAATAAGGTAGGAATATTCTGATTGGCTGATGGAATCAGCCAATCAGAATCAAGTTCAATCCGATTGGCTGATCCAATCAGCCAATCAGATTGAGCTCGCATTCTATTGGCTGTTCCGATCAGCCAATAGAATGCGAGCTCAATCTGATTGGCTGATTGGATCAGCCAATCGGATTTCCCCATAGCAAACAATGGGGCTGCGTTAGGAGCTGAACGCGGCTTTTTTGCAGGTGTTAGGTTTTTTTTCAGCTCAAACAGCCCCGTTGTTTCCTATGGGGGAATCGTGCACGAGCACGTTTTTGAGGCTGGCCGCGTCCGTAAGCAACTCTGGTATCGAGAGTTGGAGTGGCGTTAAAAATGCTCTACGCTCCTTTTTTAGAGCCTAACGCAGCCTTTCTGTGGACTCTCAATACCAGAGTTATTTTAAAGGTGCGGCCAGAAAAAAGCCGGCATTAGCTACGCGGGTCCTTACCGACAAAACTCCAAATCTAGCCGTAAGTATTTAATATGTTATACTTGCTTAAACTTACGTCGGGAGTAGCTATCTGAAGTTTAATATATCCATAAAATTTCAGATTTTGTGGAGTTAATTTTGTATCCCGAAAATGAAGTGAAACAGTTAATCATCTGAAGAAATTTAGGGATAGATACAGGAGTATTACTTAAATATAGAATAAGATCGTCAGCATAAAGGGAAAGCACTATATGGTGTTTACCCATCTGAATTCCCCCCCCCATTTCCTGTCTCAGCCATACTGCCAACGGTTCCAGTGAAATATTGAACAGCAAAGGTGATAGGGGGCATCTCTGTCGTGTTCCTTTACATAATGAAATATGTTTTGACATCTCACCATTAATCAGTACCTGTGATCTAGGTTCCTTTAAATTAAGTCATCCAAGATGGCGTCCCTCGAATTCCGATTGGCTGATAGGATTCTATCAGCCAATCGGAATTAAGGTAGGAAAAATCTGATTGGCTGATTGAATCAGCCAATCAGATTCAAGTTCAATCCGATTGGCAGATCCAATCAGCCAATCAGATTGAGCTTGCATTCTATTCGCTGTTCCAATCAGCCAATAGAATGCAAGCTCAATCTGATTGGCTGATTGGATCAGCCAATCCGATTGAACTTGAATCTGGTTGGCTGATTCAATCAGCCAATCAGATTTTTACTACCTTAATTACGATTGGCTGATAGAATCCTATCAGCCAATCGGAATTCGAGGGACGCCATCTTGGATGATGTCATTTAAAGGAACCTTCATTCGGACTTAGGACGTCGTTAGAAGAGGATGGATCCGCGTCGGCTCCTTCAAGATGGTCCCGCTCCTCGCCGGATGGAAGAAGATAGAAGATGCCGCCTGGATGAAGATGTCTACCGGTCCGGATGCCCTCTTCTTGCCGGATAGGATGAAGACTTCGGACCCTCTTCTGGACGGATTGGTGATACCCGGCATGGTGAAGATAAGGTAGGAAGATCTTCAGGGGCTTAGTGTTAGGTTTTTTTAAGGGGGGTTTGGGTTAGATTAGGGGTATGTGGGTGGTGGGTTGTAATGTTGGGGGGGGGTATTGTATGCTTTTTTACAGGCAAAAGAGCTGTTTTCTTTGGGGAATGCCCCGCAAAAGGCCCTTTTAAGGGCTGGTAAGGTAAAAGAGCTGTAAAGGGGGCTTTGATATTTTTTTAGGGGGCTTAGAGTAGGTGTAATTAGTTTAAAATCTTGTAATTTTTTTAATTTTTTGTAATTTAGTTTTTTTTTTGTAATTTAGTTTAGTTGATTTAATTGTAGATAATTGTAGATAGTTTACTTAATTAATTTATTGATAGTGTAGTGTTAAGTTTAATTGTAACTTAGGTTAGGATTTATTTTACAGGTAATTTTGTAATTATTTTAACTAGGTAACTATTAAATAGTTATTAACTATTTAATAGCTATTGTAGCTGGTTAAAATAAATACAAAGTTGCCTGTAAAATAAATATTAATCCTAAAATAGCTACAATATAATTATTATTTATATTGTAGCTATATTAGGGTTTATTTTACAGGTAAGTATTTAGTTTTAAATAGGAATAATTTATTTAATAAGATTTATTTTATTTCGTTAGATTTAAATTATATTTAACTTAGGGAGGTGTTAGGGTTAGACTTAGCTTTAGTGGTTAATACATTTATTAGAGTAGCAGCGAGGTCCGGTCGGCAGATTAGGGGTTAATACTTGAAGTTAGGTGTCGGCGATGTTAGGGAGGGCAGATTAGGGGTTAATACTATTTTTATAGGGTTTTTGAGGCGGATTAGGGGTTAATACATTTATTATAGTAGTGGTGAGGTCCGGTCAGCAGATTAGGGGTTAATAATTGTAGGTAGGTGGCGGCGACGTTGGGGGCGGCAGATTAGGGGTTAATAAATATAATATAGGGGTCGGCGGTGTTAAGGGCAGCAGATTAGGGGTACATAGGGATAACGTAGGTTGCGGCGGTGTACGAAGCGGCAGATTAGGGGTTAAAAATAATATGCAGGGGTCAGCGATAGCAGGGGCGGCAGATTAGGGGTTAATAAGTGTAAGGTTAGGGGTGTTTAGACTCGGGGTACATGTTAGGGTGTTAGGTGCAGACTTAGAAACTGTTTCCCCATAGGAAACAATGGGGCTGCGTTAGGAGCTGAACGCTGCTTTTTTGCAGGTGTTGGGTTTTTTCCAGCTCAAACTGCCCTATTGTTTCCTATGGGGGAATCGTGCACGAGCACGCTTTTGAAGCTGGCCGCATCCGTAAGCAACGCTGGTATTGAGAGTTGCAGTGGCGGTAAATATGCCTGTACGCTCCCTTTTTGGAGCCTAACACAGCCCTTCTGAGAACTCTAAATACCAGCGTTGTTTAAAAGGTGCGGGGGAAGAAAAAAAAAAGCGTAGCTAACGCACCCCTTCTAACGCAAAACTCTAAATCTAGGCGTTAGTTTTTTTTTTTCTTTTGGTAATGTAGTACTTTTAATAAGGTTTAATATATTTAAATAATTTGAGTAGGGTTAGTTTTTTTTAAAATATGTAATTTAGTTAATTTAATTGGTAGTTTAATTTAATTGTAGTATAATAGTTAGGGTAGGTTAATTAATATTTTAAAATAATTTATTTTAATTCTACAGGTAAGTTTACATTTATTTGAAGATAGGGATGTTGTAATTTTAATTTAAAGTTAGCAGGTTGCTAGGTTTAGAGGTTGATAGCTTAATTTAGTTTATGGTGATGGGGGGGCTGACGGTTTAGGGGTTAATAGGTTTAGTTAGTGGTGGTGATGTGGGAGGCCAGGGGTTTAGGGGTTAATACGTTTATTTAGTGGCAGCGGTGTTGGGAAGCGGCATAATAGGGGTTAATAACTTTATTCATGTTGCGGTGGAGTCGGGGAGCGGCAGGATAGGGGTTAATATATTTTATTTGGGTTGCGGAACTGTCGGGGACGGCAGATTAGGGGGTTTAGACTCAGGGTTTATGTTAGGTGTAAATGTTACTTGTTTTCTACCATATTAATCAATAGGATATCTGGCAGCATCGAACATAAGCCTTTGCTGCTTTCAGATTCCCATTGATTTCTATGGCATCAGCGGCCTCCAGGGTGGCGGATTGAAAACCAGGTACGCTGGGCCGGAATAGCCGCAAGGGTACCTGTTAACTATTTGGTAAATGGGAAAAAGTGTCAGATAGAGCTGAATGTGTATTCGGAACATCTGTAATAATGTAAGCATCGATCGGCGTCAGATTGAGACTGGCGGATCGTATGTTACATCACAAATTTCAACATTTGCCAGTCTGTAGGCTTTGATAACTAGGTCGGATCAAGCTCGAAATAATTATGCTGCGGTATTCCGGCGTATTTGCGGTTGACAGCTTGATAGATATCCCCCATTATCTGGAGGCACTGCTAGAAGATTATTATCTTTAACATATTGATATAACATATGTTGTAGTAAATAGAATTTATTTTCTCGGAAAAAAAAAAATATTAATTTTTACATTTTTAAATAAAAAATGTTTTTTTCGTTGGTAAAAATTGTATTAGCGTTTTTAATTAACCAAATACTAAGCCAAAATAATAATGTCTGTTAATAGAAGTGAATCAAATGAACTCAGTGTTGAAATATATTCCCCAAAATTACCCCTCACAAAGGGCGATGTCCTTAAAATGGATGTTATAAACCACATTAAAAATAGGTGTAAGATTGCGGGTGATTTAAATGATTATATGGATATGCTTGCAATTAAAGCCAAAAATATTGCTATTGATAATGGAAGGTGGAATGAAAAAAGTGAATTGTTCCAAGAATTATTAAAAAATAATGAATGTAAAAATTTGAAGAAACAAGATGGGCTAATACTAAAATCCTGGCCCCTTGTAATATGCATTATTGACGAAATGTCCTTCCACCTTATAGAAAAGGAATTGCAATTACAGGAGTTAGACGATAATATTCGCTCATCACGCAAATGCGAAGAGAGTTTAGAAATAGCCGAAAATGAAATTGTTACATTTAAGCAAGACATGGCCGCCTTATATAAGCATAACATAAATTTACTAGCCAAAATAGAACAGTTAAATAAACAACTCGCAGAAAGCCATAAAGAGCTTAGTGAACCGAAAAGGCCATAAAGCAATAATACGCCCCCCCTCTATTAACAATGAGGATAATTAAGGTATTTTAGAAACCCTAAAAGGTATTATGAGAAGTGAATTACAGAACTTTAGGGAAGAATTTAAACACAGGTCACTGATTGGCTCAGAGACAAACTTCCCACATACACAGTCACCTCATATTTTAAATTCAGGGAACTGCTACACTTCAAAGGGGGAGGGCAGTGATTATAGTGAGTCAGAGGGCGGAGCCAGCTACCCAAATAGCCCCCATAATGTTAATATGCGTAAGGGATCTCCCCACAGTAGAAGGGCAGATAGGGGCCGCTCCAATCCTAAGGTCCTTAGGAAGACTCAAGATGCATCTAATAAGGTATATGACACCCCTAAAATAATTACTTTCTTGAATAGTGCAGCACCTACATTTTCCAAAAAGGGAACAACCTCTATAGATGAACACTTAGAAACTGATGAGAATGCTTTATCCATAATGAATGTTAATAGTTTTCCCACAGATGCAGTACACAGGAACCCTGTCGACCCTATTACAGAGGAGAGGGACTGGTAAGAATGAAAATTCTTCTGCATCAGGTAACGTGGCAGATTCAGGTAACTCGTGGCAAAGCCTACGATTATGTAATCATGCTAATATTATGTGTGGAATGGTAGAAACTGCAGGGAGATATTATGTATTAGCTGAACTCCAGGATTCGGTCACTAACCCTATCATGGGATTAACTGATACTGGATCTCAGGCAACTATTTTATCCCACAGGTACTACACACAGCTTAATGAGCTAACACCCCACAAACTTAAGATAAAAAAAATTGATGGTTCACTAATAGGTGTTGGGGGTGCCTCTCTCAGAGTCTATGGTATGGCATGGTTAAAGCTAAGGCTGGGGAACAGGGTAATAAGACACCCTGTCATTATAGTGGATCTGCAAACTGATCGTTTAATAATCGGTAGTGATCTCCTGAAAAGATTAAGCACCATAACTGATTGCATAAATAATTTGGTCATAAGTAAAAAGGCCTATTAATTATGAGCGGTCCAGTATATCGCGCACCCGATATAACTGTCACGTGGTGGAAGAGAAGCCAGATGCTGTGGAGATGCATTTCAGGAATGACTCTGTACCTGAAATCACTATCCTACAAATAGACGATCAGACTCCCTTAAGTGGCTGTGATGGTAATACTATTAAAATTTCGCCTGGAAAGATAGCCAATATTTCCTTAGATGTCAATGTATTAACCATATACCTCCACAAGGGGGACCCTAAATCCCCTAAAGGGGGAGATCATTCGCAATTCCTCGCAGAAATTGTGAAAGTTAAAGAGGATCTATTTATCCCTATGCAAGTGCATGACCTTAAGAAAACCAAGTATGCCAAATTGAGCTTAAAACAGGAAGCTAGCTTATTAGCGCAGATAGCTGAACCTAAAGTGATTAAATATATTTCTCCCCAAGATCACTGCGATCATGACCTAGATGATAACACTGAAAGCTATAAAATGACAGCTAAAATACTTATTATCTATCTCCATAGGTAATAAATCAGCGAAGCACCCGTTTTTAGTTTTAAATAATCCCCATAATCAATTATATATTGGCAACAATCTCTTACATAGATATGCCATACAAATAGATGTGATTAACCTTTACCTCTGGAGTAGGTTAAAGGGGGACCCTGAAGTATTTCAGGATGAAAATGCAGCCCTGAAATCAAACCAGCAAATGCCATATGCTGTGAATATGCAGGTATCTAATGATGTTGTAATCCCTGCTGGGGCTGATAAATTCCTCTTATCCTTACAGGTAAAAAGAGGTCAGAAATTAAAAACTTCTGAAACACTAATATGCATCTCCCAAAGAATGCAAGATCTGGGTATAACAATGACCCATACTCCTATGGTATATATTGGAACTATTCCAATACATGTTGTTGTGCATAACATAACCCCCACTGGAGATATAACCTTATACAAGGAAACTATCATAGGATATGCGCTGGAATCAAGTTATTACACTTTTGGATTCCAGAATAATGTAATTGGGCTAATACCTGAAGGATACTTAAAGGGCCACTGTAAGTAAATATTTTCTATGCCTGTTACTAACTAACTACCCCAAATACGCTTTTTATCAATAGCATTTCATTAACATATCTCTACCGTATATCAGAAATCTTGTCTGCAAATTGAATTGTTTTCCAAACCCACTCCGTGGGTATCCTTTGCTCTGTACCAATCCGTTTACAATACCTAGGTTTCAAAATGGCGCTTTAAACACAAAGTTATTGGTTTAAGTATTTTGAACACACAGTGCTGAAAATAGTGGGCAGGATAACGTGACATCATCGGCGAATAAAAGATATAACTTTTAGAACGTTATGAAACTTCGTTTTGGAGAAAATATAGGTCAGTAGGTTTTAATTAATGTTTATTAACTTTAATATGTTAGTTGTTTAGCTTTAAAATTATAACAGAAAGTAATACTTTAACTGAAGAACAATTAATAGAACAATCCTTTGCATCTATGCCAGAGGGACTATTTACAACTCTTCAGCTCAGAGGAAGGCATCTGTAGAATTGAAGAAGCCTCTCTAGTGTTTGATCAGCTGATCAAAGAGCAAGATTACCCCAATACCCAGAGTCATGGGAGCAATGTAAATTATAATCAAGGGGATCTCACCTCTAGGTTAGAAGAAGCCTATGAGATAGGACAGCCTGAAATATTTCCAGGATTTCAGCAAATAGTCGAAGAACAAATCTCCTTAGCTAATGGCTGTTCCAGCGATGATAAATGCCGACAGCTACGAGAACTCCTGATGGAGTACAAGGATATCTTTGCTAGGGATTCTTATGACTGTGGGACTAAAGACTTGCACAGGGCAAGAATCCAAACAGATCCCAATGAACCACCTGTCGTTGTTAAACAATACAGACTTCCTTTAGACTCATATGATTCTCTTGCAGAAATCATAAGGAACTTGGAAGAAAGAGGTATTATCAGACAGGTGCATAGCTCTTATAACAATCCTATTCTAGGTGTCCTTAAGCCCAATGGACAATGGTGTTTGTGTGCTAACTTAAGACAGCTAATCAAACGAGTGTAAATGTATGGCTGGCCTGTGCCATATATTGACCAGTGTCTAGCGCAGATGCAGGGATCTAAAATATTCACTGCCATTGATTGTGCACAGGGATATTGGACCATAAAGGTACATGTGGAGAACCAGTATAAGCTTGCATTCTCGTTCCAAAAGGTCCAGTATACATTACAAAGGCTCCCTTTTGGATAAATAAATTCAGGACATGAATTTGCTGTATTCATGCATCAGGCTATGCCTGATGCACTGGAAAGGGGGACCTTAACTTATGTTGATGATGTTTTAATCAAAAGCACAGACTTTGAAAAACACACCACAGAACTTAAACAGGTCCTCAGCCAACTTAAAAGGGTAGATGTCAAATTATCCCTACAAAAAGCTCAATGGTGCCGCTCTCCTGTAAACTTCTTGGGACATGAAGTTACTTCTGAAGGGTAAATCCTCAGATGAAAAAGGTGAAAACTATAATAAATTCTAAGAACCCAACTAGCTTAAAGATATTGAGATCATTCCTGGGTATGACAAATTATTCTCGCAAATGTATTGATAATTATGCAGAATTAGCTAAACCACTACTACTACTTCTAAAGAAAGATGTAAAATGGCACTGGAGTGAGTCTCAAGAGACAGCCATCAGAGAGCTGAAGAGGAAACTCACTCAAGCACCTTGCTTAGCGTACCCTGAAGGGGGTAAACCTTTCTATTTAGAAACAGGTTACACAGATATAAGCATGAGTGCTGTTTTATACCAAAAGCATGATAATTTAAGCAAAGTCAATGCTTATGCGAGCAAAACTCTATCCCCAATAGAAATAAAATTTAGTGATTGCGAAAAAGCTTATCTACTGTATGGGCTCTAAAAAATTTCTGCAGCTATATACAGGGCGAGAAAATAATTGTAGAAACGGCCCACCAGCCTTTGAAATATCAGCAAAGTGAGAGAATAAGAGATGGGAATTTGTCTAATAGCCGCATAACAGCTTGGACTCTTTCCTTACAAGGCTGGCCGTTAGAAATTTGTTATAAGCAAAACAAAAAGAACCCAGTCGCACAGGGGCTTGCTGAGCTCCACGACTGTACTGCTAAGGATCATGGGGAAGAGTTATTAGAAGATGATTTCCTGGAGGAACAATTGCTTTCCCCATATAAAATATACAAGGAACATTGTCAAACATTACCTTGGGTATATGTTGATGGTTGTTCTTACCATGCCACTATTGATATTGAGTGCAGATTAGTCGCCGGCATCGGTATAACTTGGGGCAATGGATTCCCAAACATTTCTGTAGGTTTCAACATTGGACCAAGATCCAGTCAAGTTGCAAAACTCACTGCTGTTCTAAAAACCATTGAGATGGCTATTGAACAAGGTATTCATGAATTTGTGGTCATTACTGACTCAAATTATGTGCGTGACAGTTTTGTTGGATACCTGCCAACTTGGAAAAGAAATGGCATGCAGAAAACTAACAACAAACCAGTCAAACATGGCAAGTTGTTCTGCGAGATTGACAATCTGGTGGTGTCCAATGGTTAACCATACACTGGAAAAAGAGCAAGGGTCATTCCAGGATTCTAGGTCCTGATAAGGAAGGAAATGATCTTGCGGATTCATTAGCCAAACAAGGAGCCATAACTGGAGAACTCCTTAATATCGACCACTTAATGGGTGCAATTCAGTTAGAAGCCATTACCAGAAACCAGGATAAACAACAAAGTGAACCTAACCTGGTACAATGAAGTCAGGATTCTCCTAGTGAGGACCTGATCAATAGTCAAAAAGAAGACCCCATTGTAGGCATCTTCTATAAACACAGAGAAGATCATGAAAGCAACCCCATCTCAAAAGAGGACTGTATTGGTAAGGAAGATCTTAGAATCTTAATTAAATCCAGATCACAATTCAAGTTACAGGATGGTTTATTCATTTGAACCTCCAAAACTGCATGCTTCAACATGCCCATGATGCTCCCACATCTGGTCATCGTGACACCAAATTAACTTATTTTTTTTATATTTTGGCCACATATGTTGAAGGATGTTCAAACCTACCATCAAGGTTGTCTAATCTGTCCACAGTTCCAACCCACTGCGCCAACGCATAGAACACCATTGAAGAAAAGGGGGATGGTAATGCCATGGACAGATATACAAACTGATTTTATTAGTCAAGTGACTAGGTCATCAAGAGATAACAAATACATGTTAACAGTGACATGCCTGTTCATTAAATTGGTAGAGTGCATCAGTGCACCTAACAATAGTGCTGAAACATGCACAGCATTGCTCATCAACCACATATTTTCCAGATTTGGTTTACCCCAGAGAATCGAATCCGATCAGGGAACCCACTTCACTGACGAAGTGATGACCAAAATGTGGAAAATACTAGGGGTCAAAAGAAAGCTCCATATTGCATATAGAGCTGCCTCAAGTGGTGGCGTAGAGCGTTACAACCAGTCCATTGAGAAAATCCTCAAAAGTTTGTGAGTGAAACTGGTAAAGACTGGGATGTAAAATTACCTCTAGTCCTAATGGCATTAAAAGCAACTCCAAGTAGTGCTACTAAGATGTCACCTTTTGAATTGATAACTGGTAGAAGAATGGTTCTACCTCAACATCTACTGTACCGTACAGCAGACCAGAACCTGATAAATGCCGCCAATACACATCAATATTTGGAGAACTTAAGGAAGCACCTGCAATATGCCTTTGCATTTGCTCAAAGGAACATAGAAAAATCTGCAACTGCCGCTAAAACCTATTATGATCTCAAAACGTCCAAAAAGGATTATGAAATAAATTATAAAGTTTATCTTTTTAACTTTGGAAGAGATCATGTTAAGGAGAAGAAATTTCTTCCATCATGGAAGGGTCCTTTTGTCATTACTGACAAAATATCTCTAGTTGCCTATAAAATTAGGATCCCTAAAAATGATACTTTTATGGACCAATGGGTCCATATTAATCAACTGCGAGCGTGTCATCCTAAATCCCAACTACAAGCCATAGAGGGAGAATGAAGTGTCATATCCCCCAATGCACTTAAGAAATATTGTAATTTAAAGATGTCTAACAAACTAGTATAAATATGAGAATCGAAAAATAATGGACTCTCTTCATAGAAGACTGTCTATGATGCATACTGTCAATAAACTCACCAAGTACCACTAACTTTAAGCCATATCTAATCCATGTGTCCTACATCTATTTAAAATTGGAAGGGGGAATCATGTCAGGGTACCTGTGAAATAACATTAAATAAACTACAGATGTATCACATAATCTAATATTTAATTTTTGGCTAATATCTAATTTGAGATGAATTGGTCTCACTATAGCCCCAACCCCCTCTTGTTCTGAAAAAACAGATGTGTAGAACAAAAGAAAACATAATTTAGGATCACCCAAGCAGAGCTACTATATAGCTCCTCCCCTCACATGTCATATTCAGTCATTCGACCAAAACCAGACGAGAAAGGAGAAACCATAGGGTGCAGTTGTGACTGGAGTTTAATTAAAATTTAGATCTGCCTTAAAGACAGGGCGGGCCGTGGACTGACTACACTACAAGAGAAATAAATTTATCAGGTAAGCATAAATTATGTTTTCTCTTGTTAAGTGTAGTCAGTCCCTTCATCCATAAAGTACACGGATGAAGGGAGGGACAAGGCAGGAACCTTAAACAGAAGGAACCACTGCCTGAAGCACCTTTCTCCCAAAAATAGCCTCCGAAGAAGCAAAAGTGTCAAATTTGTAAAATTTTGAAAAAGTGTGAAGTGAAGACCAAGTTGCAGCCTTGCAAATCTGTTCAACAGAGGCCTCATTTTTAAAGGCCCAGGTGGAAGGCACAGCTCTAGTAGAATGAGCTGTAATCCTTTCAGGAGGCTGCTGTCCAGCAGTCTCATAGGCTAAGCGTATTATGCTACGAAGCCAAAAAGAGAGAGAGGTAGCCGAAGCCTTTTGACCTCTTCTCTGTCCAGAGTAAACGACAAACAGGGAAGAAGTTTGACGAAAATCTTTAGTTGCCTGCAAATAGAACTTCAGGGCACGGACTACGTCCAGATTATGCAAAAGTCGTTCCTTCTTTGAAGAAGGGTTAGGACACAGTGATGGAACAACAATCTCTTGATTGATATTCCTGTTAGTAACTACCTTAGGTAAGAACCCAGGTTTAGTACGCAGAACTACCTTGTCTGAATGAAAAATCCACGGTGGGCAGGACGACATGTCCACTAGGTCTGCATACCAAGTCCTGCGTGGCCACGCAGGCGCTATCAGAATCACCGAAGCTCTTTCCTGTTTGATCTTGGCAATCAAACGAGGAAGCATCGGAAATGGTGGAAACACATAAGCCATGTTGAAGACCCAAGGGGCTGTCAGAGCATCTATCAGCACCGCTCCCGGGTCCCTGGACCTGGATCCGTAACAAGGAAGCTTGGCGTTCTGGCGAGACGCCATGAGATCCAGATCCGGTTTGCCCCAACGATGAATCAGTTGAGCAAAGACCTCCGGATGAAGTTCCCACTCCCCCGGATGAAAAGTCTGGCGACTTAGAAAATCCGCCTCCCAGTTCTCCACGCCTGGGATGTAAATCGCTGACAGGTGGCAAGAGTGAGACTCTGCCCAGCGAATTATCTTTGAGACTTCCAACATCGCTAGGGAACTTCTGGTTCCCCCTTGATGGTTGATGTAAGCCACAGTCGTGATGTTGTCCAACAGAAATCTGATGAACCTCAGAGTTGCTAACTGAGGCCAAGCTAGGAGAGCATTGAATATTGCTCTTAATTCCAGAATATTTATTGGGAGGTGTTTCTCCTCCTGAGTCCATAGTCCCTGAGCCTTCAGGGAGTTCCAGACTGTGCCCCAGCCTAGAAGGCTGGCGTCTGTTGTTACAATCGTCCAATCTGGCCTGCGAAAGGTCATCCCCTTGGACAGATGTGGCCGAGAAAGCCACCATAGAAGAGAATCTCTGGTCTCTTGATCCAGATTTAGCAGGGGGACAAATCTGAGTAATCCCCATTCCACTGACTTAACATGCACAATTGCAGCGGTCTGAGATGCAGGCGCGCAAATGGTACTATGTCCATTGCCGCTACCATTAAGCTGATTACTTCCATGCACTGAGCTACTGACGGGTGTGGAATGGAATGAAGGACACGGCAAGCATTTAGAAGTTTTGATAACCTGGCCTCCGTCAGGTAAATTTTCATCTCTACAGAATCTATAAGAGTCCCTAGAAAGGGAACCCTTGTAAGTGGTAATAGAGAACTCTTTTCCACGTTCACCTTCCACCCATGCAACCTCAGAAATGCCAGAACTATCTCTGTATGAGACTTGGCAGTTTGAAAACTTGACGCTTGTATCAGAATGTCGTCTAGGTACGGAGTCACCGCTATGCCTCGCGGTCTTAGTACCGCCAGAAGTGAGCCCAGAACTTTTGTAAAGATTCTTGGAGCCGTAGCTAATCCGAAGGGAAGAGCTACAAACTGGTAATGCCTGTCTAGGAAAGCAAATCTTAGGTACCAATAATGATCCTTGTGAATCGGTATGTGAAGGTAGGCATCCTTTAAGTCCACTGTGGTCATGTACTGACCCTCTTGGATCATGGGAAGGATGGTTCGAATAGTTTCCATTTTGAATGATGGAACTCTTAGGAATTTGTTTAGGATTTTTAAGTCCAAGATTGGTCTGAAGGTTCCCTCTTTCTTGGGAACCACAAATAGATTTGAATAGAATCCTTGCCCGTGTTCCGTCCGCGGAACTGGGTGGATCACCCCCATTAGTAAGAGGTCTTGTACACAGCGTAGAAACGCCTCTTTCTTTATTTGGTTTGCTGATAACCTTGAAAGATGAAATCTCCCTTGTGGAGGAGAAGTTTTGAAGTCCAGGAGATATCCCTGAGATATGATCTCCAACGCCCAGGGATCCTGGACATCTCTTGCCCAAGCCTGGGCGAAGAGAGAAAGTCTGCCCCCCACTAGATCCGTTTCCGGATAGGGGGCCCTCTCTTCATGCTGTCTTAGGGGCAGCAGCAGGTTTCTTGGCCTGCTTGCCCTTGTTCCAGGACTGGTTAACTTTCCAGCCCTGTCTGTAACGAGCAACAGCTCCTTCCTGTTTTGGAGCGGAGGAAGTTGATGCTGCTCCTGCCTTGAAGTTACGAAAGGCACGAAAATTAGACTGTTTGGCCTTTGATTTGGCCCTGTCCTGAGGTAGAGCATGGCCCTTACCTCCCGTAATGTCAGCTATAATTTCATTCAAGCCAGGCCCGAATAAGGTCTGCCCTTTGAAAGGAATATTAAGCAATTTAGATTTATAAGTCACGTCAGCTGACCAGGATTTAAGCCATAGCGCTCTGCGCGCTTGGATGGCGAATCCGGAGTTCTTAGCCGTAAGTTTGGTTAAATGTACGACGGCATCAGAAACAAATGCGTTAGCTAGCTAAAGTGCTTTAAGCTTGTTCATAATTTCATCCAATGGAGCTGTGCGAATGGCCTCTCCAGAGACTCAAACCAGAATGCCGCCGCAGCAGTGACAGGCGCAATGCATGCAAGGGGCTGTAAGATAAAACCTTGTTGAACAAACATTTTCTTAAGGTAACCCTCTAATTTCTTATCCATTGGATCTGAAAAGGCACAACTATCCTCCACCGGGATAGTGGTACACTTAGCTAAAGTAGAAACTGCTCCCTCCACCTTAGAGACCGTCTGCCATAAGTCTCGTGTGGTGGTGTCTATAGGAAACATTTTCCTAAATATGGGAGGAGGGGAAAAAGGCACACCAGGTCTATCCCACTCCTTGCTAATAATCTCTGTAAGCCTTTTAGATATAGGAAACACGTCAGTACACACCGGTACCGCATAGTATCTATCAAACCTACATAATTTTTCTGGAATTGCAACCGTGTTACAATCATTCAGAGCCGCTAATACCTCCCCTAGCAATATGCGGAGGTTCTCAAGCTTAAATTTAAAATTAGAAATCTCTGAATCCAGTCTCCCTGGATCAGATCCGTCACCCACAGAATGAAGCTCTCCGTCTTCATGTTCTGCAAACTGTGACGCAGTATCTGACATGGCTCTCACCTCATCCGCGCGCTCTGTCCTTAACCCAGAGCTATCGCGCTTGCCTCTTAATTCTGGCAATTTAGATAATACTTCTGTCATAACAGTAGCCATGTCTTGCAAAGTGATTTGTAAGGGCCTCCCTGATGTACTTGGCGCCACAAAATCACGCACCTCCTGAGCGGGAGGCGAAGGTACTGACACGTGAGGAGAGTTAGTCGGCATAACTTCCCCCTCGTTGTCTGGTGATAATTTCTTTACATGTAAAGATTGACTTTTATTTAAAGTAACATCAATACAATTAGTACACAAATTTCTATTGGGCTCCACATTGGCCTTTAAACATAGTGAACAAAGAGATTCATCTGAGTCAGACATGTTTAAACAGACTAGCAATGAGACTAGCAAGCTTGGAAATACTTTTCTAAATAAATTTACAAGCAATATAAAAAACGCTACTGTGCCTTTAAGAAGCACAAAAAGCTGTCACAGTTGAAATAACAATGAACCAAAATAGTTATAGCAACCAATTTTTCACAGTAAATGTATTAAGTTAGCAAAGGATTGCACCCACCAGCAAATGGATGATTAACCCCTTAATACCCAAAAACGGATAACAATTTAATAATTAACGTTTTTAACACAGTCAAAACACACTGTCACAGGTCTGCTGTGACTGATTACCTCCCTCAAAATGAATTTTGAAGACCCCTGAGCTCTCTAGAGACGATCTGGATCATGGAGGATGAAGTAGACAGATTGTGACTGAATTTTTACTGCACAAAAAAAGCGCTAAAATAGGCCCCTCCCACTCATATTACAACAGTGGGGAAGCTCAGATAACTGTTTCTATGCAGAAAACAAAGATGGCCATGTGGTAAAAATCATGCCCCAATAAGTTTTATCACCAAGTACCTCACAAAAAACGATTAACATGCCAGTAAACGTTTTGAACATACATTTTAAAAGTTATGAAGTGTTATTAATAAGCCTGCTACCAGTCGCTTTTACTGCAGTTAAGGCTCATACATTATTTCAGTATTAACAGTATTTTCAGAGTCAATTCCATTCCTTAGAAAAATACATTCAGTGTACACACACTCATCAGCCTAATACCAGTCGCTATCACTGCATTTAAGGCTGAACTTACGTTACATTGGTATCAGCAGTATTTTCTCAGTCAATTCCATTCCTCAGAAAAATAATTTACTGCACATACCTCGTTTGCAGGGGGGCCCTGCATGCTATTCCCCTTTTCTGAAGTTACCTCACTCCTCAGATGAGAACAGCCAGTGGATCTTAGTTACGTCTGCTAAGATCATAGAAAACGCAGGCAGATTCTTCTTCTAATGCTGCCTGAGAACAAACAGCACACTCCGGTGCCATTTAAAATAACAAACTTTTGATTGAAGAAATAAACTAAGTTAAAAAACACCACAGACCTCTCACAGCGACCTATCTTTAGTTAGGCTGCAAGAGAATGACTGAATATGATATGTGAGGGGAGGAGCTATATAGCAGCTCTGCTTGGGTGATCCTCTTGCAGCTTCCTGTTAGGAAGAGATATATTCCATAAGTAATGGATGACCCGTGGACTGACTACACTTAACAAGAGAAATAGACACTTGTAAAACTCAAGATGTCATTTTAACAGAAGATCCCTCTTCTATGTAATAAAAATTATCAGGTAATGACCCCATGTGGAGATATACAGACATAATGTCTGAGATGGGTCTTTGAGGCTTAACTGTATGCATAGTAGAACCAGTCATATTCAATGCTAGATAATCTTGTTTGCTAGATAAAGTTTTTTTTTTTGTATTTCATATCTCTAAGTCAGGCTTATTATTGTGGAACCTCATATAACTGGTTATTGCAGTTAAATCTCTCTGGTGTTTATTAAGTTATTTGCAGCTATTGTGAGATTTCAAAATTGGTTATTATATTTAAATCTCTGATTGTTAAATTAAGCAGAGTAAGCTTGTAATCCATATTGGGCATTGGATTAGAGTTATTGGCTAATCATAGAAGATTCTGGTATTTTATTGTGATATTTTAATGTGATTCATTGTAAGTAAGGTTAATTTTAGAGATATATTTTTGGTTTATTGTATAAAGAATATTATAACAGCATAAGCGTATATAGTTGATTCATAATCTATTCTAGTCTCTATTCAAATATGATTCAATGTGTTTATAAATTTAACTAATCTCAAGAATTTAGGAATAAATATTAATTTCAATTGTTTCGTATATACATTTTAATTGGAGGTTGTTTTAAATAATAATAACAAATAAATTGTATTATAACCCTTGTATATACTGACAATTTCACAGATAATTTTTCCTCTGTGAAAAGCACAATTGGGCTAAAAGACGCTGCTCCTGGGTGGTAACTTGCCATAGAACAAGCAATTATTCTAATGTTAGTTCCCAGGTTAAGCGCATCTCTGTTTATGTACACTCAAGTTAAATCAATAACTTTCCTCTTCTTGCATTTGTATTATGACCCTGGGGAGGTCTCCCTAAGGGTTATGAGGGAAACCAGATGTGGGCTCCTTGCCCAGTGTGCTTAGAGGAATATGGCTGCACCTCACTGATGAGGCCCAATAAAGGCCGAAATGATCATCTGGGGTTGTCATTTTACTTGTTCAGAGGAGAATTGCCTGGTATATCGGGGCTGGACTTACCTTACTCAGCGGGATCAGACTGATATACTTCAGGAAAGTTTTTCTCTGTGAAAAGCACAACTGGGCTAAAAGAAGCTGCTCCTGGGTGGTAACAGGCCATAGAACAAGCTACTGAACTGTTGTTCGTTCCTAGCAGAGTGTTTCTCTCTTTGTATGGATTTAACTTGAGAGGTATCAGCGCTCAATAGCACTAATATTTTTGTGCTCCACTTGTACTCTCGCCCTGTGTGTCCAATTGGTAATGTAAGTAATGATTATGCAAATGATCTCACATGTACACTTACCTGTGCCGACAGTGTTTTCCTCCTGTGGAGCTTCTGGTTCACTCATTACACTCAGATCTTCCTCTCCAGTTGATACAACATCGTCCCTATCCGCTCCTGTATAAACCAATGACGTCTGGTTACATTCATGAGTTTGCAAGTCACATTTAATAGTTTAGCCAATGAGAATCAGCAAGAAGTGCCCATAAGCCAATGAGTATCAGCAGGAATTGCCTATAAGCTAATGAGTATCAGCAGGAAGTGCCTATAAACTAATGAATATAAGCAGGAAGTGCCTATAAGACAATAAATATCAAGAGGAAGTGCAAACAAATTAATATCAGCAGGAAGTGCCTATAAACTAATGAATATCAGCAGTAAGTACCTATAAGCCAATGAGTATTAGTAGGAGGTGTCGATAAGCGGAGTATAAGCAGAAAGTGTCTATAAGCCAATGAATATCAGCAGTAAGTGCCTATAAGCCAATGAGTATCAGCATGAAGTGCTTATAAGACAAGGAGTATCAGGAGGAAGTAACTATAACCCAATGATTATCAGCAGGGAGTGCCTATAAGACAATGAATATCAGCAGGAAGTGTCTATAAGTCAATGAGAATCAGTAACAAGTGTCTATAAGCCAATGAGTATCAGCAGTAAGTGCCTATAAGCCAATGAGTATCAGCAGGAAGTGCTTATAAGACAATACATATCAGGAGGAAGTACCTATAAGCCAATGAGTATCAGCAGCAAGTGCTTATAAGACAATACATATCAGGAGGAAGTACCTATAAGCCAATGAGTATCAGCAGGAAGTGCCTAAAAGCCAATGAGTATCAGCAGGAAGCGTCTATAAGCCAATGAGAATTAGCTGTAAGTGCTTATAAGACAAAGAGTATCAGGAGGAAGTGCTTACAAGTCAGTTAATGAATGAATCTTAGCTGGAAGAGCCCATAAGACCCTGGATATAAGCAGGAAGTGCCAATAAGTCAATGAGTATCAGGAGGGAGTGCCTATAAGCCTATGAGGATCAGCAAGAAGTGTCAATAAGCCAATGAGTAACAGCAGGAAGTGTCAATAAGCCAATGAGTATCAGCAGGAAGTGTCTATAAGCCAATGTGTATAAGCAGGAAGTGCCAATAAGCCAATGAGTATCAGCAGGAAATGGCTATAAGCAAATGAGTATAAGCAGGAAGTGCTTCTAAGACAGATTGTGTATTACAGTTGAGGAAGAATTTACACCCAGTGGTCTGCGTTGGGATATACCTAGTACCTAGTGCTCTGGGTCAGTACCTTCATGTGTAAGGCTTTTATCTATCAGACTGTGTGTATTACAGGTGAGTAAGATGTTACACCCAGTGGTCTGCGTTGGGTTGCACCTAGTGCTCTGGGTCAGTACCTTCATGTGTAAGGCTTTTATCTATCAGATTGTGTATTACAGGTGAGTAAGATGTTACACCCAGTGGCCTGCGTTGGGTTATACCTAGTACCTAGTGCTCTGGGTCAGTACCTTCATGTGTAAGGCTTTTATCTATCAGATTGTGTGTATTACAGGTGAGTAAGATGTTACACCCAGTGGTCTGCATTGGGTTATACCTAGTACCTAGTGCTCTGGGTCAACACCTTCATGAGTAAGGCTCTTATCTATTAGATTGTGTATTACAGGTAAGATGTTACACCCAGTGGCCTGCGTTGGGTTATACCTAGTACCTAGTGCTCTGGTTCAGCACCTTCATGTGTAAGACTTTTATCTATCAGACTGTGTGTATAACAGGTGAGTAAGATGTTACACCCATTGGTCTGCGTTGGGTTATACCTAGTGCTCTGGGTCAGTACCTTCATGTGTAAGGGTTTTATCTATTAGATTGTATATTACAGGTAAGTAAGATGTTACACCCAGTGGTCTGCGTTAAGTTATACCTAGTACCTAATGCTCTGGTTCAGCACCTTCATGTGTAAGGCTTTTATCTATCAGATTGTGTGTATTACAGGTGAGTAAGATGTTACACCCAGTGGTCTGCGATGGGTTATACCTAGTACCTAGTGCTCTGGGACAGTACCTTCATGTCTAAGGCTTTTATCTATCAGACTGTGTGTATTACAGGTGAGTAAGATGTTACACCCAGTGGTCTGCGTTGGGTTATACATAGTACCTAGTGCTCTGGGTCAGTACCTTCATGTGTAAGGCTTTTATCTATCAGACTGTGTATTACA